>NC_067486.1:47009946-47311613 GCF_947179515.1 Apodemus sylvaticus
TATATCTAGCCTATAAATTCAAAACAAAACTCTGACATTTTTGGTCACTGATTCACTGTACCTTCGCCTGGAAAAGAACTGTGTACAGCAGTTTGTGTGAAAGATTGTCAATGAATGTTCCACATATGGTTCTCTGAGTGCTTCTGCCAAGGGTGGATTCTTGCCAAAGAATGGCTTTACAGATATTTCTAAGTGAGGAAATGATGTAGACAAATTAACATTCATCACAGAGTTCAACCTCAAATTGAGTTCCACTTAGTTTATATTAAAACTGGTGTTGGAAACAATATGTCTAGGCATAAGCTAATGAATGAGCTAGAATATTGCTCTATTACTCATAAAGAAAGCCACAGGTTAAGTTTCCCTTATTTTACTTTCATAAAAGTTTTTGCTTCAATAAAACTGAAACTAAAACATGGATTTGTTCTCTGGCATGAGAGTCAGGCTTGCAACCTATTTAGTTCTGTTCATAGTTTTGGCATCAGAAATAAGGAATAAAATGCTTGATAGGGTAATTACGTTCTATGGAATGGTTCTACTTACTATTATCTTTTTCTTTATATATTTTAAGCATCAAAACTATGTTTACTTTAAAAATATTTTAAAAATTAACACCACCAAAATTTGAAATAAAAAATCTCTGAATGAGAAAAATTATTATAAGAACAACATTATTGGCTTTATCAATTAAAAATGTTTGTTATTGTTAGAGTTTGGATTTCATTATAAGTGGCCCTGTGCTTAAATATAATATAGATGTATATATAATGAATTCCTAAATATGTATTACACTGTAACATTATTATTATATATTTAACTATGATTTATGTTATCTATCATTGTACATTTGTAATCTATCACTGTGTGAAAATGACTATAGTCTTATGTCCAAACACTTTAATCTTACTCTGAATCATTTTCAAAATTGAATTTGGAGTAGAAATTTAATTTATCACCCATTCATGAGCTGAATTTTATATGGTATGAGTAACTCTATTTGGCCTTCTGATTTAATAACAACTTGCCATATAGGTACATTTATTCCATTATTAGTGTCTTCCAGTTGACTTTGGACTCTCCATCTTATTGTTGTTTTTGGACAAGTGACTTTGGGAATGTGATGTAAACTTTAGTAGGCACAGCATAATTGAAGCAAGTTAGCTCACTGCAAGCATGTCTTTTGAAAGAGATATTGGGACTTTTGTCCCTTCTTCCTCTGTTTTGCTTCTTGACGGCCCTCAGGCAAAAGCTTTGTTCTACCAGAACTTTTCTATCAAAGAGCCCCAAACAGCAAAGCAGGGCGATCATGGTTAGAAAATTCTGGAATTGTAAGGCTATATAAATATTTCTTCTGTTTAAGTTGTTTATTTTATGTACTTTGTCACAGTGGAAGAAAGCTGACTAGCAAAGGTAGGACCATTTTAAATACATTACAAATTCAGGACCTTTATATTATTAACCAGGCATTATATGCATAAGTGTGTGTGTATGAGGGTGCTTGTGTGTGTGTGAGGGTGCTTGTGTGTGTGTGTGTGTGTGTGTGTGTGTGTGTGTGTGGTCTATAAACAGGATTATCATTTTGTAAGGTTCTGTAATTTTTGCAAATAGTGGGATTTAGGAATTCTTAGTTCTATCTGTATGTTTAGTTTATAAGTTTATATGAGATTATTATTACTGTTTTGTTTGTTGTGGTTGTCATTGTTGTTGTATCAGTTTCTAAACCAAAATATTTATAATTGGAAAAATTGTATTTCATTTTTCTAAGTAATTCTGAGCCATGGTCCGCATTTCATGATTATCTCTATTAGATTAGAAGCAAAGCTGAGAAGCATAGATTAAGGTCAACCAGTCTGGAAACGTATTAGGCAGATTACATGGGGAGAAGAAGTTGGTGGAGGAACCAACTCTTAGTAGAGAGTGAAAGTGGTTGCAGCATTTCAAAAGTGATTGAAAAGAAAAGAATCTCACCATGAATTGTCAGCAGTACCTATTCCATAGCTAAGGAAAACAAATGAGAACAATTAAACATGGATACTCTTTAATGGTCTTCTGAATACAGTATTCATAGAAATCATAAAGCCATTAGGTATTCAACTTGGGTAGGATTATTTGAGAATAACAAAAATCCTTCAAATGATTGTTCAAACAATGCTTTCATAGCCAATTTTGAGTATGAGCTTCAGTGACCTAACCATTGGATATCTTTCTTGAAAGTCAGATCAAAATTCTCACCATAAGTCTCTCTATTTAATTAATATCTCATATACTTGTTGCAATCATAAAGGACCTGAGAAAGAAGTCAAATAATACCAATAAAAACGGCCATGTCCCATGCTTGCTGTGAACTCAGTTTACAAAGTACATGACAGAAATGAAACTTTTACAAGGTTCCTGCATTTATTTTCTCTTGGAGTTATGGTTCATCATGTTTTTCTTCCAACTGACACAGTTACTCAAACACATATTGCATCCAATTTCCTAAGAATGTTTTCCTGTCTCTTTAGTAAACTAGAGCAAGATATTTAGATCTATGGGTCAGTTTGCTGCAGGCAAATCTTTTAAATTTCTGTATGATTGTTTCTCAGATGGAGATCAGGACAACTAGACTTCTGCTACCGACATTTGTTCAGAGACAGATGGAGTTAGCCTTATCAAAAGCTGCTAACATAGAAGAACATAGCTTCTACAGATCTGCCCTGAAGCAACTACAGCAAAGTGTCCCTTGAGTTGCATGTGAAGCTGATCTTGTGCATATTTACACTAGACAATAATCAATTCAGATTAATAGCTTACATAGTTGGAAATCAAAATGTAACACAAATGATCAAACTTGGACTGTTTATGCCAATTTCATAAAAAGAAAGAAAAGAGTCAAAAAATAGTTTAGGTGATCTAGGCTTAACAATGACAAACAGATATGACTTTCCTATTTCATCTAATTTGACTTAATCAAATGCTTTACCTTCTTTACTACATCATTGATGGGAACAAGTTTACAGAATCTTTGTAGCAACTAAATTTATGGGCTTCCCTAAAACCCCAGTTTATAACTTGAGTATATAGCAAATCCTGTATGAGAAAAGTGGTGAGAGAAAGGAGGAAAAAGACTTAAGACCAAATATAATAATATTTTTTATGATTATAATTTTTATTTGGTATATTCTTTATTTATATTTCAATGATTTTCCCTTTTCTGGCTCCCCACTCCCCAAAAGTCATATAAGCCCATTTCCCTCCCCCTGTTCCCCCATCTACTCCTTCCCACTTCCCTGTTCTGGAATTCCCCTATACTGCTACACTGAGTCTTTCCAGAACCAGGGGCCACTCCTCCGTTCTTCTTGGACATCATTTAATATGTGGATTATGTCTTGGGTATTCAAAGTTTCTAGGCTAATATCCACTTATCGGTGAGTGTGTACCATGATTGATCTTTTGAGACTGGGTTGCCTCACATAGTATGATGTTCTCCAGCTCCATCCATTTGTCTAAGAATTTTATGAATTCATTGTTTCTAAATTGAATTTTGTTATTCTAAGACATTCTGAGTCATGGTCCACATTTCATGATTATCTCTATTAGATTAGAAGCAAAACTGAGAAGCATAGATTAAGGTCAACCAGTCTGGAAACTTATTAGGCAGATTATATGGGGAGAAGAAGTTGGTGGAGGAATCAGCTCTTAGTAGAGAGTAAAAGTGGTTGCAGCATTTCAAAAGTGATTGAAAAGAAAGGAATCTCACCATGTTTTGTCAGAAGTACCTATTCCATAGCTAAGGAAAACAAATGAGAACAATTAAACATGGACACTGTTTAATGGTCTTCTGAATACAGTATTCACAGAAATTATAAAGCCATTAGTTATTTAACTTGGGTAGGATTATTTGAAACTTAAACAAATTTTTCAAATGCCAGTATTAAACTTCTTTCATCAAACCCAAAAGAAGATAACCAAACAAGTATAAAATTAACATCAAAAATGATAGGAATCAATAACCACTACTCGTTAATATCTCTTAACATCAATGGACTCAATTCCCCGATAAAAAGACATAGACTAACAGACTGGTTATGTAAACAGGACCCTACATTTTGCTGCATACAGGAAACACACCTCAGTGTCAAAGACAAACACTACCTTAGAGTAAAAGGCTGGAAGACAATTCTAGAAGCAAATAGTCTCAGGAAACAAGCTGGAGTTGCCATTCTAATATCAGATAAAATTGACTTTCAACCTAATGTCATCAAAAGAGACACGGAAGGACACTTCTTGCTGGTCAAAGGAAAAATCCAACAAGAAGAACTCTCAATCCTGAACATCTATGCTCCAAATTCAAGGGCGCTCTCATTCATAAAAGAAACTTTACTAAAGCTCAAAGCACACATTGCACCTAACACAATAATTGTGGGTGACTTCAACACTCTACTCTCACCCATGGACCGATCAGGAAAACAGAAACTAAACAGGGAGACAGTGAAACTAATTGAAGCTTTGGACCAATTGGATTTAATAGATATATATATAGAACTTTTCATCCCAAAGCAAAAGAATATACCTTTTACTCAGCGCCTCATGGTACTTTCTGCAAAATTGATCATAAAGTTGGTCACAAGACAGACCTCAATAAATATAAGAAGATTGAAATAATCCCATGCCTCCTATCAGATCACTATGGAGTAAAAGTAGTCTTTAATAACAATAAAAACAACAGAAAGCCCACATACACATGGAAACTGAACAATACTCTACTCAATGATATCTTGGTCAAGAAAGAAATAAAGAAAGAAATCAAAGACTTTTTAGAATTTAACAAAAATGAAGGCACATTATACCCAAATCTATGTGACACAATGAAAGCAGTGCTAAGAGGAAAACTAATAGCTTTGAGTGCCTCCAAAAAGAAATTGGAGAGAGCATACACTAGAAGATTAATGGAACAACTGAAAACCCTGGATCAAAAAGAAGCTAATTCACACAGGAGGAGAAGAAAAAGACAGGAAATCATCAAACTCAGAGCTGAAATCAATCAAGTAAAAACTAAGAGAACCATACAAAGTTTATATGAGATTATTATTACTGTTTTGCTTTGTTGTGGTTGTCATTGTTGTTGTATCATTTTCTAAACCAAAATATTTATATTTGGAAAAAGTGTATCCATTTCTCCATTGAGGGACACCTGGGTTCTTTCAAGCTTCTTGCTACTACAAATAGGGCTGCTATGAACATAGTGGAACATGTGTCCTTATTGCATGCCAGGGAATCCTCTGGATATATGCCCAGGAGTGGTAAAGCAGGGTCCTCCCGAAGTGTCATGTCCAGATTTCTGAGGAACCACCAGACTGATTTCCAAAGTGGTTGCACCATCTTGCAATCCTACCAGCAGTGGAGGAGTGTTCCTCTTTCTCCATATACTCGCCATCACCTGCTGTCTCCTGAGTTTTTTACCTTAGCAATTCTGACTGGTGTGAGGTGAAATCTCAGGGTTGTTTTGATTTGCATTTCCCTAAGGATTAATGATGTTGAACATTTCTTAAGGTGCTTCTCAGCCCTCCGAAGTTCTTCATGTGAAAATTCTTTGTTTAGCTCTGTACCCAACTTTTTAATAGAGCTATTTGGTTCTCTTAGTTCATCTGAGGAAATCCAAAAAATCATCAGATCCTACTACAAAAGGCTGTACTCAACACAACTGGAGAATCTGGAGGAAATTGACAATTTCTTAGACATATACCAAATATCAAAATTAAATCAGGATCAAATAGATCATCTAAACAGTCCCATAACCCCTAAAGAAATAGAAGGGGTCTTAGATAGCCTTCCGACCAAAAAAAAGCACAGGACCAGATGGTTTTAGTGCAGAATTCTATTAGACCTTCAAAGAAGACTTAACACCAATACTCTTCAAACTATTCCACCAAATAGAAACAGAAGGAATACTACCCAACTCCTTCTGCAATACCATAATTATGCTGATACCAAAACCACACAAAGATCCAACTAAGAAAGAGAATTTCAGGTCAATTTCCCTTATGAATATCCATGCAAAAATACTCAATCAAATTCTTGCCCACCAAATCCAAGAACACATCAAAACGATCATGCATCATGATCAAGTAGGCTTCATCCTAGGGATGCAGGGATGGTTCAATATACAAAAATCCATCAATTTTATTCACTACATAAACAAACTCAAAGAAAAAAACTCATGATCATTTCATTAGATGCAGAAAAGCATTTGACAAAGTTCAGCATACCTTCATGCTAAAAGTCTTGGAAAGGACAGGAATTCAAGGCCCATATCTAAACATAGTAAAAGCAATATACAGCAAACTAGTAGCCAACATCAAACTAAATGGAGAGAAACTTGAAGCAATCCCACTAAAATCAGGGACTAGACAAGGCTGCCCCCTCTCTCCATATCTTTTCAATATAGTTCTTGAAGTCCTAGCTAGAGCAATTAGACAACATAAGGAGATCAAAAGGATACAAATTGGAAAGGAAGAAGTCAAACTATCACTATTTGCAGATGACATGATAGTATACTTAAGTGACTCAAAAAACTCTACTAGAGAACTCCTACAGCTGATAAATAACTTCAGCAAAGTGGCTGTCTACAAAATCAACTCAAGGAAATCAGTAGCCTTTATATACTCAAAGGATACGCAGACTGAGAAAGAAATTAGGGAAATGACACCATTCACAATAGCCACAAACAGCATAAAGTGTCTTGGTGTGACTCTAACCAAACAAGTGAAAGACCTATATGACAAAAATTTCAGATCTCTGAAGAAGGAAATCGAAGAAGATCTCAGAAAATGGAAAAAAATCTTCCATGCACGTGGATTAGTAGGATTAATATAGTTAAAATGGTCATCTTGCCAAAGGCAATCTACAGATTCAATGCAATCCCCATCAAAATCCCAACTCAGTTCTTCATAGAACTAGAAAGAACAATTCTTAAATTAATCTGGAATAACAAAAAACCCAGGATAGCTAAAACTATTCTCAACAGTAAAAGAACTTCTGGGGGATTCAGTATCCCAGACCTCAAACTTTACTACAGAGCAATAGTGTAATAATAATTTTAATGTTAATTTTAATCATCATTCATAAACAGTTGTCTCATTATGCTAGAAGTAGAAAACATGAGAAACTGAAGAACATCCCATTTCTATTGTATGTTCCCCAGTGGTCTGAGAGTTACATGCCACTCCACCTTGTACGTGTGTGTGTGCACATGCACGCACACACGCACACACACACACACACACACACACACACACATGATGGAGTTGGGAAGGGAGGGAAAGAGAGGGAGAGAGGGATGGAGAGACAGAGAAAGAGACAGAGATCTAGCTATAGACTACATCCATTTTGATTTTTGTCATGTTGGTATGGCCTACATGTCTTTAATCCAGTTTTCTGTGTCAATGAATCCAACTAGTTGCTGGTTTTCCTTTTCGGTACCTGTAAGAAGCATAAAGGGCCATGATAATCTATGCTGTAGTAGGGATGGCTCTTCTCATCATCAACTGAATCACTTCTAGCAAAAATCTTCCAGAAAGAACTCATAGGTTACCTATTCTCTGAAAGTGAGAACTTTGTTACACAATAAAAGAAAAGAAAAGCTTCTTAAATAAATTTTGCATTTGAATAGATGACTAGTACACAGTTTCATCCAGTTAGGTTGCATGTTGCATGGCAAGACACTAAGGTGCTTGATGAAGGTTATCATGTAATTCTATTTCTACCCAGTGTCAACAGTGCAGGATAATGCACCAGCTGTCCTCTCCAACAGATATAGGGGGGAAACATCCACAATATCTCTGGTTTGTAAATATCTAAAACATTTACCCACAGCATGGAATGCAACAAGTGAATAAAACACTTTTTATTTCTCAGATTAAAAATAATATTGTTTATATACTCTATCACTATTTGCTGTATCCAAGGGTTACAAATGAATATTTTAATTTAAATAATCCATCGTCTGTTATGGATGGCTCTAATTTCTGCACTCAACTCCAAATACAATAAAAATTGTGCAAGAAGGTAGGAGTAGTTACTACAAAAAAAAATAGAATTATTTTTTTCTTATCCAGCTGATGTGAGCCACTGCAGAACCAAAAAGACTATCATAATGGCTAGTGGAAGCTCAACAGATATGAGATAACACAGAGTCTCATGCTGCCTTTTCATGTCAGGCCATGGAAATAAAAAAGACAGCACTGGTTATTTCCTTAACAAAATGAGAATGCTAAATATATACTCCATTAAGAGAATTCATTTCCTTTAATGTCTTTCATAATGCCTCGCACATGTTTAAACACTCAACAAGTATGAGCTGGAATGAGTGTAGGAAGAAATGGATTGGTATGGGAAACAATAAATCAAATCTTAATCTGCATAAGTTCTGTTATCTAAATAGAGTTGCAAATAACTATTTCAATTTTTTACTAATAAACCATAACAGTCTTTCTTAGTTGATAAATTATTTTATTTATTTACATTCCAAATGTTTCCCCCATTCCCATGCTCCCTGATAGAATTGTTCCCCTCATACCCTGTAGCCTTGTCTCTGAGAGGGTACCCCCTCAGGTATCCTCCCACCCTGGGGTATCGTGTCTTTACAGGATTAGTCTCATCCTATCGCCCTAATACCACAAAAGTCAGTCCTTTGCTCCATATGTGCTGGGAGCATTGGACCAGTCCACGTATGTTCTATAGTTGCTTGCACTGTTTGTCTTCCTATGAAGTTGCCACCCTCTTCAGATTCTTCAATACCTGCCCCTCCCCTGTCACCTCTTCCACAGGGGTCCCTGATCTCTATCCAATGCTTGGCTGTAAGTATCTCCATCTATCTCAGTCAGCTGCTGGTAGAACCACTCAGACGACAGCCTTGGTATGCTCCTTTCTAAGAGCACAACATAGGACTGGAGAGATGGTTCAGTCTTTAAAGGTTATTATGTTCACAACCAAAAATAGTCTTAAAAAATCATAATATTGAATTCACCAAGTAAGAAGGCATGGCCTTCCTGTTAAAACTAAAGTACCCAAATCACCGAGTCTTCAATGATCAGAAAGTTATATTTTTAGTGTCATCTATTATCTGAGAATGAGGATCTAGGTAGTTTGCACATTTGAGGCCTGTCTGGTTTACATAGAGAATCCAGATTAGACATATGAGATTCTGTTTCAGAAAGAACACACACACACACACACACACACACACACACACACAACCTGCACAAACACATGAATTTGCACAAGCTCATGCAAACACATACAAACATGCACACCCATGCATGCACATGTGCTCACACAAACAAAAGGCAGGTAAGAAAGGATGTGGGAGAAATTATTGTTGAGTATATTCAAAATACAGTATATAAAATTCTCAAAGAATTGAAAAGATATTTTTAAGTAAATGCAGAAAATAAATAGAGTGGAATTATATGGAAACAGCTCCATTGGGGAAAGCATCTTTAGGAAGTAAGAGGTATGTTTAGCAATCACTTTCAATTTTATTGTTTCCATTTATTATGCAGAGTATATATCCTTCTTATTCTATCATCCCACTCTGCAAAGAAGCCTGGCTAACAAATATATTAGCATGATATTATACCAGAAAAGTAAATAATTTCATTAAACTTTTATCTATTATGTCAATCAAAATTGCTTGCCTTCATTTTTGGTATAAGACCAGAAGTCAAGGAAAGGAACACATCACCATTCTGTCAATAGTATTTGACTTTAGTGATTAGAAGAAAACCAGGCTTCTATTGAAGAGAATGGTAAAGAAAGTTATGTGTACATCTCTCTGGTCCAGTGACATAATCTGAAGTATTTCATTTCCTAATTCTGAAGATAAATTGGCAAGTGAGACAGCTATGATAAATAAACCCAGGATTGCCAAATATTTAGACCATGTAGGAAAAATTTTCTGAATCAGTTATACACTTTAGCCAGATTACAGTATTTTTTAAAGAAAGGACTGCTACTCCCTACCTCCCCTAAACTCCGTGTTCAGTGATACTATAAAAGAAAAACAAAAACATGAAATTACCCATTGTCCTAGTCAGGATTGCTATAGCCGTGGGAAAATAACATAACCCAAAACAGATTAGGTGGAAATGGTTTTAAATGGATTATACTTTCACATTACCATTCATCACTAGACAGGAATTCAAAGTAGGCAGGAACCTCGGAGTCAAGGCTGATGCAGAGGCCATGCATGGAGGAATGAGCTTACTGACTTTTTCTTCTTGTCTTGTTCAGCTTGCTTTCTTATAGCACCCTGAAACCCCAGCCTAGGGAAGGCATCACCTTGGTCTGGGCCCTTCCCCATCAATCACTAAGTTTAAAAAGACCTTACATATCTACCTACAGCCAAAACTTATGGAGGCATTTTCTCAATTGGGGCTCCTGATTCTACAATGGTTCTCTATCAGGTTAGCATAAAACTAGCCGTCATAGCCATGGTGAGCATATTTATAATGTAGAAAGGGTTAAATGCCAGAGTATTTATTTGCTTACTTCTGCCGTGCAAGGGTAGTACAGGACCTCAGCATGTTAGGCAAACTCTTTATCACTGAGTTACATCTAACCCTTTGTTTATTTTATGAACAAATCTGACAGCACATATACCATGTATCAGGATCACCTATGTCGCAACCTAGCCCAGCAGAAATGAGAGATAAGAAGAGCAGAGAATGCTCTCTGTAGGAGGGAAAAGATAAGATTAACTCTTATCTTATTAAACAGTTTATACAAATGGGGCTTGAGTTCCTCCCCACTAAGTTTCTACAATGAAGAAAATTAAGTTAAACTCTAGCTACTGCATTCAGGATATATTATACGATGCAAATGGACCCTCCACCATACCCTGTACCAAAGACTGGATTGTAGTGAATGGCTTAGGTAATTATTCTAATTATGGTAATTTCAAGCTGCCAACGTAGTATCACTTTGTCCAGTAAGGATGGATTGTGGAAAAATTATTCGTGGCTTAAAAAAACAAGTTTATTTGCAGGTTTTACTCCCAAATATTAATATACATTCCAATACCAAATTTAGTGCATAGGACATTAATTAGGCTTTAGAATCAAGAATCCTGGAATAGAGAAGGAACAAATAGAATTAGGCAAGCAAAAACGTAAGAGTGGGGAGCAAGCCTGAGCAACTGCAGCCAATGCCACAAGAAGCATGGGAAATAGGGAAGCTCAGTAGTTCCCAGGCTTCTGGCTGACATGGTTGTGCCTTCATCCTCTTTGTGGATAATCTATGGGCAAGGCCCTATGAGATGCTATGAGTGTAGCCAAGACAGCTCCACCTAGAAACAAGTCTCAGAGTGCTAACAGAGGAAGCTAGCCCACTGATGATCTGTGGCTGACATTTCCAGCAGGTAAATAGCCCTTTCTTAAAGAGAAATCAGGACATAGCATCGTTATGCGATTAGTTTATATTCAGGATTAATTCATTTGGTATTTATGGGATTGGGAAGCAAGTGTCTGTTACCCAAAAATTCATAAATGTCCCAGATAAAAATTTTCCTAAGCAAAACTCAAAAACCAAACTTGGTTGTTTGGGGATAGGGTTTGGCATAACAATTCAGTCATCTTGTCCCAGTGAGTTATCCCAGCAACAGAACCTACTTGTGATTGCCTAAGGTCTTTTTATTCAGCATATCACTCCAAACTTCCCACTACAAGTTTATACTACAAGTTTTCACCATGAGGGCCACAATCATACTAACTTCTCTAAGCAAATTTGCAGCTTGGTGTTTGTTTCCCAGGCAACATAATCAAACTGAGGAAAGTCAAATCTGCAATGATAAAGCTGTGTAATAAAAACCACCACAGAAGCAGAAGACAGTCTCCTGAAGCAAGTAACTCAGTGAGCCGTAGGCTCCATTGGCTGCGAGAGCCAATAGGAGGTTCCCAGGAACTTATTTAGTTAGATATCACTGCCTCATACAAGTTACAATAACAGGGAGGCCCTTAGACAACTCTAATCTTGAGAATTAATAGTAATAGTTTTTACATGTATATGTAACTGAAACCTAGTGGTTGAATAAAAGAATAATTTTTATTTCTCATGTATTTTTCTTATGTATCAAGGAAACTTTGTATAGGTAATCCATAATTACTGATAGCTTCATGTCAATAGTGTGACATTGCTGGTCTCTATTTCTTCTCCTTCTTATTGTAAGACTATATGCCCCAAGGTAAGAGCATAATCACCTAACTGGCAATAATTTTTGTTCTAAGATTTTTCCCATGGATGGGAACAAAATGACCATAAGATTAAAGAAAAACAAAACAAAACAATAAAGCAACTGCTTCCCAGAAATTTGATCCTTCTTGATATATGAAGGAATTCACTAAAGTGGAGACACTAGCAGTTAGTAAATGAAGGATTAACTACATACACAAAACAGAGCAACTTATGTCGATTATGTAGCAGCATGCTCCCTTCTTCCGGCATCTTGGTTGAGTTGCAAAACGCAAAGAAGGAGAAAAAATTCAACTTGCTGCAGATGCTGCTTAAGCAATTTCCATTGAACTCGCGGAGCAGATTCAGGGAGTACATTATTCACACCGTGTCTTACATACACAGAATCCCAAAATGATTTATAAGGTTAAATAATACAATTACACAGTTAAATAACCACAAAGAGAGAAGAAAATTAAGAGAGCTTTAGGCAAGAGAGGAGACTTTCAAGACGCCTATGAGAAAAGAAGAGATAGCGTCAATGAGGCAGAGAAATGCAAGAAGTTTCCTCCAGATGCCAAGAGCTATAAAGGAAAAGGCTTTTGATCTTATCTTACAGCAAAGTGTCAGAGGGGTAAGGAGGAATTAATGTCAGGCTGCGAGAGAACAGGGTGAAATGGAAGCAGCTATTCCTTGATAAGTGCTTCCTACCTGTAAGTATATATAACATTTTAAAGGGGGAGGTTAGTTCTATCAGCACTGGAATACAAAAATCATTTAAAATATGAACATAACTGTAAAATTCCTGTCATTCCAACTATGCATGGTTTGAGAGTTAAGAGATGTAAAGATGCATTACTTTCAAATACATGCTTAGGCCAAGAGTGTTGGATTATCTGGGAGTCATGTCTTCTACCCATTTCACCATATTTGGTGCATTTGAGATAAATCTGTTGTGAAGCTTTACCCTGTTATGGTGATATGGGTTTTTATTTTTTTAAGACACACTCATGAACAATGTCATTGTTCCGATGAGAGATGTATGTCATGATTCTTTGTCTTGGTCTAGTTCTTTACTGAACACTACTGTATCTCATACCAAACATATCACATCGTTTTTCTTCACCTAGAACCATTGCACCTTTTCTTTTGCAAATGTCTACTTAACTCTTTTGACTGTAGCTCCACTTTGTAAGACAAAATCATTCTGTATTTAAAAACAGAAGGAAAAATTTAGGAATATCCTTCAGTGTCTTTGTTGTGATTTATTTCCTGCCCATCAACTCTTCGGAGTCTCATTGTAGACTCTTGTAGACTACTCTTATAGACTAACAATAATGAACTTCTGAGATGAAAAAAAAAATGAAACTAATTTCAAGATGAATAAAGAGAGAAACAATATGGCAAAATGAGATAAGTTTTTTTAAAAAAAAAAAAAAGGTATACTCCAATAAAACCACGAGTATTTCAAACATATTTGAATATTTTGGGATCTACATTCTGAGCTAGTCAGTTCAAGGATGTTCTAGAGGAAGTAAGATGAATGAGGGACATGGTTGTAACTGGAAAGTCTCTGAGCCATGTATCTGCTTTTAGATCTGATTAGTATAGACACCTTCTTAGAAATCTAATTCTGCATTATCCTAACACGTTTAAGCAGTTAGATGCCTTCTACCACCACCCTCTCTAATGAATCTTTTGAATATGTAATCCTCCTTGACTGACCTTTCTCATTGATATCTAATTAGTGTAAAACTGGAAAATATAATGACAGGCAAAACTAAGTGACACAGAAACTAAAATGGTGGCATTTAGATAGTTAAAACATTGTTCGGGGCACTCGTTTTGCAGTGACACCTGCTTCATTAGCAGGTATCCTGAATAAAAAAAATTGTATGGCCTGAGAATCTAAGAATGCAGATGGAAAAAGTCATTAAGACTACAATAGAGGAGACACCAGCAAAGGGAGATTGATGTCTAGGGAGCAGCATCCTAGAAAAAATTAAATTTTAGGCAATCAGAGGATAGAGATAAATTAAGATACTCTGTTGTATCAGGCCAATGATGTCCATAATTTCAATCTATTGTTGAAGGCATGGTTTTCATATTGTGTCATGCACTTCTAGTTTTTGATTTATAGATATTTTTGGTTCATAAAATTTGTTTGGTCTTATCTACATAAGACCATGTAGATAAACATAGATATTTACAAAGAAATATTTAAATTTTGTTCTGGTACATAAAAACATACACACATGTAGAATTGTGCAATTTTGAATGGTCATTGAGTCAGAAATGAGAAAATTATTCAATTTGAATGCACAGTGTAAGAGGCACCATCATGCATTCTTCCAAGGAGAACTATCATTATATTCTATCCAAGTTCAGCTCTGGAAGCCCAAAGTTTCTTTGAAATGGAAAAGTTTCATAGAACAAACAGAGGCTAATGAAAACAAGTAAAAGAAATCATTTAAAAGAATGTAGCTCCCATTACATGAAACTTACCCTTAATCTTATTTTGCTACTTTTTGAAAAAGGGGAGTTTGCATTTGAGAATTTTTGCCTTTTTATATCTCTGACTACCAATCTGACCCTTCATGTGAAAAACACCCAATGCCCCATATGTACTACTTAGAATAAATTATACTCCAGAGCTCATAATTTTAGCCACTCTGGAATGATTTCTTTCACCTAGGTTTTTCTTGGTTCTCCCTGGCTTCCATATGATATTTTCTTAAAGTTATCATTGAACAGTCTGTTTATTAAAACTGCTGTAGGGAAAGCAAGATAGTGGTTGATATTAGGGGTCAGAAGGAGTTACTAACATTGAAAACTGCTTCAGTCACTGTGGTTAAGTAAAAGCGTATGTTGATAACCGTCATATTTTTCTGTAAAACATATTCTTGTGGCTTAATTTGTTCTACAAGCCCAAACCCTTCCTCCTACTGTTTCTGTCTAAACACAGTATTCCTTTTTCTCTGTAATTATCTTAACTGCAGCCCCATAAATAAATGAAATAGCTTAATTGTGCTTATTTGTGAGCTATATGTTTCAGTGTGGCTCTAAATGATTACCTTTTCCAATTATTTCTATGATGCTCCTGCTCATAAAAGTAAGATAAGGCCCATGACTATAGCACAGGAGAAGAAAAGAGTGTATTTCTAAAAGCACAGAAAACTTTATTGTTGAAAGGACAGAAGAAAATCTTTACAGAGAGAAGCTGGTCCTGCCCTTATCAGAGACAGGAGCCCAAGTAAACAACTTGTCAAAATAGCAATTAATTAAAATCTTTAAAACCACAGAGGCACTTATGATGCTGTACACTATCAAGATTTGTGTTTTCTAATGGAGACAGTCATTCTCCCTATCATTAAAAGCTGGCCATGAGAGGTAACAGTTGAGACCTCTCTAGAAGTTGCCCTTTCAATAAGGATGCTATCTCTAAATAAGGATGCTATCACTAAAGATAGGGTCTATTTTCTCAAACACTTGTCATCAAATTGTTGGCATATGTGGCTTGTCCCCCTGCTTCCAATTAGAGACATCTCTGAGTATTCATAAAAGTATACCAGACTCCATGAGTTAGAAGCTTGGTTTTAATTACATCACAATGTGTCTCTTTTCTTCCTGTCCACAATCCTTTCTCATTCTCCTCAGATTGCATTCAGGAGCACCCTTCAATACATTTTCTGCATATCAATTCCAATCTCAGGGTGTTTTCCCAAGAATCAAGTATGTAGCACAGAGTTGGACCAGTTTAATATAAGTTATTTAACATTTAGTTACATTTTTAATAAAGTACACCAATAAATAGGTTACATTATATTAATAACCATGAGATGGGGAAGACTTGATTATTCAATTTTATGAATGCACAGAATCCTCATAAGCAGAAAACATAGCAGCAAACTGTAAATTATTAAAGCATTCATGTGGAAGAAAAGGAAGGATCAGAAAGGGTAATCCAGTCAACTGTGACAGCACATGCTAGTAACAGGCACACAAAGAAAGACATTCTGCTTCTGAACTGCAAAGGGATTCAAGACCCATAGTACAGACACTGCATTGGGGACAACAGCAAGACAGACAGCAAGGACAGGGTGACCACATGTGTTCTCTGATACATGACAAATGCACTTGCATTCCTTAACAGCACATCATTTAAGTTTCAAATGCAAATTCTGAAAGGTGTAAGAAAAAAGTTGAGAAACACATGAGAAGGGGCAGGAGCAGGGGCAGAGTAACAGACTAGAAAGCTGATGTAATGCAGGTGAGGGCAGAGACAGCTGTGATAAAGAAGCACATTCAAAGGAAAGAGAAAGTGAAAACCAGGGGCACAATCATCCTGTTTCTCATATGCAAGCTGGCCTCCTTTATGTTGCAAAGCCAGAAGGATCTTCCTTAAGCTTCTAATGACAAGCTACAGCTAAACTTTGCCCCAAGGATACCACAAAAGACCAGTCCGCTTTAAACCCTACATCTTCCAAAACTACCTTCATGGGTATCTCCTAGATTTCCCAATAGTGTGCTTAAAAGAGTAGATTTTAAGTCTTTCATCTCAAATCATGCTCATAGACTACTATAGTTTAGTCTGATGCTTAATGGATTCATAATGTCTCAGCAGTGAGATGAACCACTAATGCTGAGTGAATCTTCCTATGTTTGAGGCCTATCCTTTTCTTATAAATGTATCACTTTTCCATCAAAGAAAATCATGCTGTAAGGTGGGGCACAAAAACCTAATTAGTAATAACCTACATCCTCCAATATACTCTAGTTAAAAACCAAATCCTCTGTGGCCACAATTGTATGTATTTAAGAAATGTCACATTTAGGAGCATTGCCAAAGAAATTAGATGTCACTAGGTTGCAAACCATGGATTAAAGTGAATGTTTAAAAATTGGAAGGAAGACACAGATCTAGAAAGGCACAGAGAATTATTCAAAATTTCAACAAAGACCATTAATTTTTCATCCAACTTTCAAGTTTTATAAAAATGAAAACATATACCACAGGAGATAAAGTAAAACTCCCACGATTAAATAATTTGCCCACATTTGTGAAAAGGATGAGATAGAAATTCAGGTCATATTTAATCAATATTTCAATTCAGTCATGTTCTAGCACTTAATTATTAAGAGGCTAACCATGCTTCTGACACAGTCTAAAGTGAGTGTATGAAATTGTGACTTGGTAGAAAGTACACATCAGTTTTAGGCATTTGTTTGTAACTAATGAAAATACATTCATAAAAATTTTGTACTAACCCATTTTATCCTGTTTTTATAATACTAGAGTATGTGATTAAATTTCTTTCTTTTTTATTTGTTTGGTTTGGGTTTTGGTGTTTTCGAGACAGGGTTTCTCTGGGTAGCCCTGGCTGTCCTGAAACTCACTCTGTAGACCAGGCTGGCTTTGAACTCAGATATCTGCCTGCCTCTGCCTCCCAAGTGCTGGGATTAAAGGCATGCGCCACCACTGCCTTGTGCTTCAATTTCTATTGACTTTTCTCTAAAGTGTGGTCAAATTTTTCCCCATTACATGGCTGAGATGAGCACATGACTCTTCATGTCCAAACACAGAGATGTTTGATCTTAAAATTAAGAATAAGTTCTTCAGCCAGAGCCTTCTTTGTGTCTGCTTCAAATCTTTTCTTGGGTAAAATTGAAGTACATATATATTGGACAGAATAACAATGTGTTTTATAAATCTCAGTTCTTTTGATCCATAGTTCTGGTACTTGGCAGCATTGAAGGCAAATATTCCAACCCTTGCAGCTTTCAAGCAGAATCTCCAAAGGAAGGAGGAGAGGCAGACAAAAGAAACACTACCAACATTTCTGCCTTCACTCAGACCCCACTAGAAAAGGGGCATAATCCATGACAGGTGATGAAGGTATGTACTTCAGAGGTCCTATTCTTCAGGTGATAAGACATATACTCTATTATACCACAATCCTCAGTCCAGCAGAGAACATACCTGTCTCTCTCTCTGTCTCTATCACTGTATCTTTCTCTGTCTCTATATTTCTACTCTTTGCTATCTCTGTCTACTTGCCCATACCATGCAAAACCTAAGCCACTGGCATGTAAACACGTCATCACAACCTGGAAGGATCTGGGATAGGCGTAGGTAGAAGAGGATGAAGGACACTTAATAAAAAGAAAAGACTGACATCTCAGCAAAAGCTGTCAATCATCATAAAGTGTCAGAATGATGGATGAGCAATGTTTTCAGGACGTCATAGCAGAGGTCATGTGCACCCAAAGCTTTTAATAGAGTTTGCAGCAGTATTAAATACTAATCAAGTTTTGAAAAATGTTATACTTGAATTACTTATAAAATGCATCATTACCACGAGATAAGTCAGACACAGAAATTATCCACTACACTGAAGAAAACTTATGAGTTACTCTTCTTTTTAATGATACATCTGTGTAAAGTGAATTCCCTGTACCTCAAAGCATGGGAAAAAATTCAAGAACTATGCTACAAAGCAGGGAATAATAACAGAGATAAATATCATTGATTTCTTTATATACAAACTCAATACAGTTTTATAAACACCATATCTTAAAACAAATACTTGGAATAAGTGAAATTGCATTACTAATATTACATATATTTAAAGTGTATCCTACATGCTCACTTATAATTTAAACATTAAGGAAGATTTTTATTTTTTTAAACAGAGTTCTAGTCGACAATTATCCTTGAGAACTGTTATCTGGTCTACCCTAGGTAGGTGCCACCCACACCAGGTGCAGAATAATTCTGATTAAAATATTAAATACACAGTTGTATTTGCCATATTGTTAGAAGATATAATAGTGGTATTTTTTGGTTTGTTGAAATTTTTTATCTTACACTAGAAAATAATATCAAAAGAAATTATATAAAACAGATAGGGAAAACATACATCTGCCATCAACAACATATTATGGAAAGAAACCATCAATATATTTACAAGTTTTAAATTTACTTAAAACCTAAATGTGTAATATAAAAGGCATTACAAAGAAAATTGTCACAGAGCCTTTAATACTGCGTTAAGAAATTTAGATTTAATGAGAATTCCAACTATTGTCAATGAAACATTTTTGAATATGCTGTTTAAAATTGTTTTACAATTTCAATTAATTCACATGGAATTTTTCATAAAGCAAAATAAAACAAGCCAAAAAACCTTCAGCCCCAAAACGTCTATGTAGCTTGGATTTGTAATCAATTGTGAATTTCCCAAGCACTGAATATTTAGGCACACACCACCACTTCTGAAACAGAAGTTTTATAGCAATTTTCAGAGTCCTAACACTCTATTATGTATATAACTCCTTTTATAACAATATTATATTTACAGATAGTGCTAATACAATAACCAATAAAAGTCTTTTGAATTTACTACAATTAAGGAAAATATGGCAGGCTGTGAAAGTATGCTTCATTACCACATAGTAATAGGAGAAAAACAATCCAGCTCCATTAATAGTATTCTTCATGACACTGAAGATTTAGTATATTATATCCTAACCATTAAGTATGTTTTTTAATAAAAGTTTGCTTCATGTATGACACTGAAGCCTGTAATTCCAGCTACTCAGGAAGCTGAGGCATCAAGAAAGACAAGTTGAAGGCTTGACAGAGTTACAGGGTGAGTTCCAGGATAGCTTGGCCTACAGGGTAAGTTCAAGGCTAGCCTGGACAACTTAGCAAGACCATTATCTCAAAATACAAGCATACATAGAATCAAGGATACTGGTCAGTGACAGAGAATGTTCAAGGCCTGTGGTCAATCATCAGTACTTCAGAAAAAAATTATTAAAATAATGCTTTGCAACAAGATGATTATTAGCCATATAGGCATCTTTCCTTGTGGATCACAGAGTTTAGTCGAACTAGGTACTGAGACAAACTGATGGTGAGAGGAACATAGTTTTGCAAGTTTTTGAATGCTTCTACTTCATCAAGAAAACAAGCTTCTGTTGCTACTAATGAAATTTAAGCAGTAAAAGAAAACTGTAATTCTTGTATTGATCACCCTGTACTCAGCAGCTTAGGAAAGCTCACTGAGATTTGGTCAGTAATGACTTAGACAAATACTTTCTTTCTGCTATTGTGCTCTGGAGAAGTCATTTTTAAGATATCCATGATCCAATGTATTCTAAATTATTAATTCTGATCTCAAATAATACTCAGATAAAAGGTCCATTCAGAATATACAGTAGGGTAGACATGGAGTTCTGCCCAGTTTCTCTAAAGTGAATTGAAGAGAAGAAACAGACATCACAGAGCTACAGAAGGATAAGCTTAGTAGCTTCAGGCTACCACATAATCATTCCTGGTGACTGATTGAGGGTTAGTCTGAACTGTCATTTTGATTGAATCCAGGATCAACTAAGAGACAAGGCATTGGATGGATTTATGGGGAAACATTCCAGGAAAGATGATTAGCTGACGAATGCAAACCTTCCCCTGGTGTGGGTGGCACCTACCTAGGGTAGACCAGATAACAGTTCTCAAGGAGAGCAATGTAGATTGCTAGACTGACTTTCTTTCTTGTTGGTTAATTCCTGCACTCTGTTGTTCTCACTGCTGGTTCAATTCTCTGACATAGCAACATAGTTTCTTTGGAGTTTCAACATGAACTGAAGACCAGGGACTTTCCAGAAACTTAATAGCTGAAGCACTGAAGAACACAGCATTGAAGACTGGGAAGCTACATAGTTCTGAACTTAACCTTGGCCGTTATAAGTCTGCTGGGTCTCTATCATGTAAGCCAGTATACCCCCTTTTTTTAATATGAGAAAGTTTATTGTTTCTGCTCCTCTTCTTATGATTAATGCAGGGCTAAAAGTATATTATTGACTCATTCACCAGACAGCCCCTAGAGCACTGAATCTGTTGGCATCTTTGGAGGTAAATGAGTTCCCAGACCATCTACATAAGGGTGGCCCTGTATCTGCCTGTATCTGGGTTATTTTTTAGGACCTATACAAGGATGGGTCTTCCTTTTCCAATGCACACACTATTGCCCACCTCTACTTGGGGGATGCTCCACCCTAATAGTCACAGACTACCTAATATAAAATAAACTAGCAGCTAATATCTGCCATGTTTCTGTTTTGTATTCTCATTTTCAAAATTCTAACATATCAGATTTTTCTTGGACAATACACAAGCTTCTCTGCTTTTCCAAGTTTAATTTACCATTTTCAACTCCATCTGAAAGCCAACCTCAACAAAGGCAACCCAGCTTCCTCTTTCCTAAGAACCTTTCTGCCTTCCCAGGAATCATTCAATTTCATATCCAAATTTACTCCTTTGTCTCAGTGTAGTAGTAACAGGTTCTGTATTCATATGTAAATTACCCAGTGTGTGTGTGCATAGACAAATGGACATGCTTATTTATGTCTTTATATATAAATGTAAAGCAGAAGTTTGAAGGTCACCTCCAAAGGACTAGCTATAACTGTCTATACATAGCCATACCTATAAACATAGGAATGGCTTCCTATGGTGCTGGAAAGCCATTAGACTAGGGAAGAATTCATGTATGTGTGTATATATATATATATATATATATATATATATATATATCTTCAGAACTCTGCCTCCCACCAGTCAGTTACAAGAGACTCGCCTTCATCTTGGTTCTCGGATGCCAGAGAGATCAGACAACCTAAGGTAGGCAAACATAACCTGAGGCCAACATCGCTGGGTCTAAGCCCAACAGGCATTGGCCTGCACCCAGGCCCTGGGCTGCTTGGGGGCCCATTAGGGTGCCAACCCAGCCAAGGTTTGTTTGCCCGGCCCTGCACACACGCCACCATTTTGCCTACAGGACTCCAGAGAGTTCTAGCAGGCAAAGCCCGCTAACAGGCATAGCTCGAGGCTAACATAGCAGGGGTCTAGGCCCCGACAGGCACTGGACTGCCCTCAGGAACTGAGCTGCTTAGTGGGCCATCTGTGGGCAACATGGCCAGGAGGTTGTTAGCACAGCAGACTCTCCCAGCATTTTCAGGGAGCACACACACACCATCATCCTGGCCACCTGACAGACCCAATTAACACTCATCGCCCAAGGGGAACTTTGCTCAGAACTTGGACTGCCAGACTTTTGCCTAGATTCAGGGCCTGAGCAACTAGGCTAGCCTTGTGTGCACCAACCTGGTTGGGAGTTTGACTGCCCAGCAGAGTGATCAGCACTCAGAAAAGGTACCGTAGCATACACAATCAGCACTCCCTGAAGGAGCAACTGGACACCATCTGGTTAACAGACACAATCTGGGGCAAAGCACACTAGGCCTGCAAGGGCACCCAAAAGGAGGACAGCACATCAGCAATCTGCAACAGGAGAAACCCAGCCATCCAGTGTTGCAGAAATAGCCCTAGAGCCTTTCAGGAAGCTCAAACACCAGCCAGAGACAAGACCAACTAATGCCAGAGAACAGGATGGCAAAGGGCAAAGGCAGGAACGCTACTAACAGAAATCTAGGCAATATGGCAGCGTCTGAACCAAACTCTCCAACATCAGCAAGTCCTGGTTATGCCAATACACCAGAGAAACAAGATTTGGATTTCAAATCACTGGTCATGATGCTGCTAGAAGAACACAAAAAGGACATAAATAAATCTCTTAAAGAAATACAGGGGAACAAGAATAAGGTAGAAACCGGTATATTGGAAACACAAAAATCACTTAAAGAAATTAAGGAGAATAAGACTCAAGAGATAGAAGCCAATAAAGAAGAAACGAAAAAAAAAAAAAAAAAACACTAAAGAAATTCAGGAGAACTTGAGTAAATAGGCAGAAGCCATGAAAGAGGAAACACAAAAATCTCTTAAAGAAGTAAAGGAAAACAAATGATGGAACTGAGCAAAACCATCCTGGATCTAAAATCAGAAGTAGAAACAACTAAGAAATCACAAAGAGAGACAACTTTGGAGATAGAAAACCTTGAGAAGAAATCAGGGGCCATAGATGCAAATATCAACAACAGAATACAAGAGATGGAAGAAAAAATCTCAGATGCTGAAGATACCATAGAAACCATTGACTCAACAGTCAAAGAAAATGCAAAATGCAAAAAGCTTGTATCCCAGAACATCCAGAAAATCCAGGATATAATGAGAAGACCAAACCTATGGATTATAGGTATAGATGAGAGTGAAGATTACAGCTGAAAGGGCCAGCAAATATCTTCAACAAAATTATGGAAGAAAACTTTCCCAACTTAAAGAGAGAGATGCCCATGAATATACAAGAAGCCTACAGAACTCCAAACAGACTGGACCTGAACAGAAATATCTCCTGTCACATAATAATCAAAACCCCAAATGCACTAAACAAATAAAGAATATTAAAGGCAGTAAGAGAAAAAGGCCAAGTAACATATAAAGGAAGACCTATCAGAATCACCCCAGACTTCTCACCAGAGACAACGAAAGCTAGAAGATGCTGGGCAGATCTCATCAGACTCTAAGAGAACATAAATGTCAGCCAAGACTACTATACCCAGCAAAACTCTCATTCACCATAGATGGAGAAACCAAGATATTCCATGACAAAACCAACTTTACACAGTATCTTTCCACAAACCCAGCTCTGCAAAGAATAATAGGAGGAAAACTCCAAGACAAGGAGGGAAACTACACCCTGGAAAAAGCAAGATAGTTACCTTCCTTCATCAAATCCAAAAGAAGATAACCACTCAAATATAAAAATAACATCAAAAATGACAGGAAGTAGTAATCACTATTCCTTAATATCTCTTAACTCAATTCCCCAATGAAAAGACATAGACTAACAGACTAGATAAGGAAACATGACCCTACATTTTGCTACATACAGAAGACACACCTCAGTGTCAAAGACAAAAACTACCTTAGAGTAAAAGGCTGGAAGACAATTTTACAAGCCAATGGTCTCGGGAAACGAGCTTGAATAGATATTCTAATATCAGATAAAATTGGCTTTCAACCTAAAGTCATCAAAAGAGACACAGAAGGACACTTCTTGCTGGTCAAAGGAAAAATCCACCAAGAAGAACTTTCAATTCTGAACATCTATGTGCCAAATGCAAGAGCACCCTCATTAATAAAAGAAACTTTACTAAAGCTCAAAGCACACATTGAAACTAACACAATAATTGTGGGGGACTTCAACACTCCACTCTCCTCAATGGACCGATCAAGAAAATAGAAAATAAACAGGGACACAGTAATGAAGCTTTGGACCAATTGGATTTGACTGATATTTATGGAACATTTCACCCTAAAGCAAAAGAATATACCTTTTTCTCAGCACCTCTTGGTACCTTCTCCAAAACTGACCATATAATTGGTCACAAGACAGACCTCAACAAATATAAGAAGATCAAACTAATCCCATGTCTCCTATGAGATCACTATGGAGTAAGAGTAGTTTTCAATAGCAACAAAAACAACAGAAAGCCCACATACACATGGAGGCTGAACAATACTCAATGACACCTTGGCCAAAGAAGAAATAAGAAAGAAATTAGAGACTTTTTAGAATTTAATGAAAATAAAGGCACAACATACCCAAATCTTTGGAACACAATGAAAGCAGTGCTAAGAGGAAAACTCATAGCCCCGAGTACCTCCAGAAAGAAATGGAGAGAGCATACACTAGCAGCTTAAGGACACACCTGTAAGCCCTGGAACAAAAAGAAGCCAATTCACCCAGGAGGAGTAGAAGAAAGGAAATCATCAAACTCAGGACTAAAATCAATCAAGTGGAAACAAAGAGAACCATACAAAGAATCAACGAATCGAGCAGCTGGTTTTTTGAGAAAATCAATAAGATAGATAAACCATTAGCCAGACTGACCAAAGGGCACAGAGAAAGTATCCAAATTAACAAAATTTGAAATGAAAAGGGGGATATAACAACAGAAATTGAGGAAATCCAAAAAATCATCAGATCCTACTACAAAAGCCTATACTCAACACAAATGGAGAATCTGGAGGAAATGGACAATTTCCTAGACAGATACCAAATACCAAAATTAAATCAGGACCAAATAGATCATCTAAACAGTCCCATAACCCCTAAAGAAATAGAGGGGGTCATAGAAAGTCTTCCAAACAAAAAAAGCACAGGACCAGATGGTTTCAGTGAAGAATTCTATCAGACCTTCAAAGAAGACTTAAGACCAATACTCTTCAAATTATTCCACAAAATAGAAACAGAAGGAACACTACCCAATTCCTTCTATGAAGCCACAATTACACTGATACCAAAACCACACAAAGATCCAACAAAGAAAGAGAACTTCTGACCAATTTCCCTTATGAACATCAATGCAAAAATACTCAATAAAATTCTTGCCAACCGAATCCAAGAACACATAAAAACGATCATCCACCATGATCAGTAGGCTTTAGCCCAGGAATGCAGGGTTGGTTCAATATACAGAAATCCATCAATGTAATCCACTACATAAACAAACTCAAAGGAAAAAAAAAACACATGGTCATTTCATTGGATTCTGGAAAAGCATTTGACAAAATTCAGCATCCTTTCATGCTTAAAGTCTTGGAAAGAACAGGATTTCAAGGTCCATACCTAAACATAGAAAAAGCAATATACAGCAAACCGGTAGCCAGCATCAAACTAAATGGAGAGAAACTTGAAGCAATCCCACTAAAATCAGGGACTAGACAGGGCTGCCCCCTTTCTCCTTATCTTTTCAATATTGTACTTGAGGTACTAGCTCAGGCAATTAGACAAAATAAGGAGATCAAAGGGATAGAAATTGGAAAAAAAGAAGTCAAACTATCATTATTTGCAGATGATATGATAGTCTACCTAAGTGACGACTAGACTACCTAAAAACTCCACTAGAGAACTCCTACACCTGATAAACAACTTCAGCAAAGTGGTAGGTTATAAAATCAACTCAAGCAAATCAGTAGCCTTCTTATACTCAAAGGATAAGCAGGCTGAGAAAGAAATTAGGGAAATGACACCCTTCACAATAGTCACAAACAGTATAAAGTACCTTGGGGTGATACTTACCAAATATGTGAAATATTTGTATGACAAAAACTTCAAGACTTTGAAGAAGGAAATGGAAGAAGAGCTCAAAAAAAGGAAAAGCCTCCCATGCTCATGGATCGGCAGGATTAATATAGTTAAAATAGTCATTTTGCCAAAAGCAATATACAGATTCAACACAATACCCATCAAAATCCCAACACAGTTCTTCACAGAGTTAGAAAGAGCAATTCTCAAATTCATCTGGAATAACAAAAAACCCAGGATAGCTAAAACTATTCTCAACAACAAAAGAAATTCTGGGGGAATCAGTATCCCTGACTTCAAGCAATACTACAGTGCAATAGTGTTAAAAACTGCATGGTATTGGTACTGTGACAGGCAGGCAGATCAATGGAGCAGGATTGAAGATCCAGAAATGAACCCACACACCGATGGCCACTTGATGCTCTACAAAGGGGCTGAAAACATCCAATGGAAAAAAGATAGCCTTTTCAACAAATGGTGTTGGTTCAACTGGAGGTCAGCATGCAGAAGAATGGGAATTGATCCATCCTTGTCTCCTTGTACTAAGCTCAACTCCAAATGGATCAAGGACCTCCACATAAAGCCAGACACTCTGAAACTAACAGAAAAGGAACTGGGGAAGACCCTTGAGGACATCAGTACAGGCAGAAAGTTTCTGAACAGATCACCAATAGCGTATGCTCTAAGATCAAGAATTGACAAATGGGACCTCATAAAATTACATAGATTCTGTAAGGCAAAAAACACCATCAAAAGGACAAATCGGCAACCAACAAATTGGGAAAAGATCTTCACCAATCCTACATCAGATAGAGGGCTAATATCCAATATATATAAAGAATTCAAGAAATTAGACTCCAGAAAACCAAATAACCCTATTAAAAATGGGGTACAGAGTTAAACAAAGAATTTTCACCTGAATAACTTCAGATGGTGGAGAAGCATCTTAAAAAATGCTCAACTTTATTAGTCATTAGGGAAATGCAAATCAAAACAACCCTAAGATTTCACCTTACACCAGTCAGAATGGCTAAGATTAAAAATTCAGGAGACAGCAGGTGTTGGCGAGGATGTGGAGAAAGAGGAACACTCCTCCACTGCTGGTGGGGTTGCAAATTGGTACAACCAGTCTGGAAATCAGTCTGGTGGTTCCTTAGAAAACTGGGCACCTCACTATGGGAAGATCCTGCTATACCACTCCTGGGCATATACCCAGAGGATTCCCCAGCATGTAATAAGGATACATGCTCCACTATGTTCATAGCAGGCACTATTTATAATAGCCAGAAGCTCGAAAGAACCCAGGTATCCCTCAACCGAGGAGTAGATGCAAAAAATGTGGTATATATACATAATGGAGTACTATTCAGCCATTAGAAACAATGAATTCATGAAATTCTTAGGCAAATGGATGGAGCTGGAGAACATCATACTAAGTGAGGTAACCCAGTCTCAAAAGATCAATCATGCTATGCACTCACTAATAAGTGGATATTAACCTGGAAAACTGGAATACCCAAAACATAATCCACACATCAAATGAGGTACAAGAAGAATGGAGGAGTGGCCCCTTGTTCTGGAAAGACTCAGTGAAGCAGTATAGGGCAAAACCAGAACAGGGAAGTGGTAACGGGTGAGTGGGAGAACAGGGGGAGAAAAGGGGGCTTATGGGACTTTCGGGGAGTGGGGGGCTAGAAAAGGGGAAATCATTTGAAATGGAAATAAAAAATATATTGAATAAAAAAAAATAGGCATTATACATATATATATATATATATGAAAATATCTTAGAAATGAATTCAGAATTTCAATGAATGAAAAGGGCAAAATTACCTTGATGTTTACAGCTTTCATGGAATATCTTACCCTTTGAAAAAATTAGAACTAATTATGCCACAGTGAGCATTCGTTAAGTTTAGTGTCATTATTCTATACACAAATAATTAGAATTTTATCCTCATTTTAGTTTTGATAAGGGGTTCATCTAGCTGGATAATTTATTTGATTTATTTAGTTAAATGCAGTAGCTTCAAACTGAAAGTGTTAGACTTACTTTAGATAGTGAAAGGCCACTGAAAGGCCAACGGGAATAAATTCACGCCTAAAACAATACTGAAAATGTTTATTTTAATTCATTCGTCTCTTAATATCCAGACTGTAGGTTCCCCTCCATCCACCCCTCCCAGTCCTCCTGTCAGCCACGTGCCCTTCAGATACACTGATTCTCCATTTTTTTTTTTTCAGAAAAGGACAGGCCTCTCAGGGGTATCAACTAAACATGACATGACAAGATACAGTAAGTCTAGGCACAAATCCTCATATCATGGCTGGATCTAGGCAACAAAGTAAGAGAAAGAGCATACCAAAAGCTGACAAGATCTTTTGAGACACCCCACTCTCACTGTTAGGATTACCACAAAATCCAAATCAACAAGCATGACGTATATGCATTGTTCAGGAGAAGACTCAACACAGACTCAGTGATTGCCGCTTGCTCCTGTCTCCCACCTGGAATCCATAGGTCTTATATGTAGAAGAATAGTGTCTTGCAGTGTTGGTAGAAGAAATGATTGATCTGTGATCCTAGCATATGTATCTGACAAGAACAATATGGGCAGCCCCATATTCGTCTGGCCCTTTTCTATAATAATCTTTTGTCTGGTCAAAG
The DNA here is from genome assembly GCF_947179515.1 of Apodemus sylvaticus. Lineage (NCBI taxonomy): Eukaryota > Metazoa > Chordata > Mammalia > Rodentia > Muridae > Apodemus > Apodemus sylvaticus. The sequence continues at coordinate 47,038,873 of NC_067486.1, forward strand.
AGAAAGCAAGTATAGAGATCATTATATTTAGAAGGGATAACAGATACAGTCATGATAGTGATTTGTTCCTGGCATCCAGCTATGGAGCAGTTTCTTGACCCTATTTGGAAAGACTGTTTGTTATCTTTGGGGGTTTCTTCAAACCTGGAATCTCTAGATGTAAGGACTGCCCTGGATGGAAATGAAGAACAGCAGGGTGATGATGAGAAACCCATATATAATCTAGTGAGGCCGAGCTCGGCTGTTGGAGTGGAGTTTCATTTCTGGGATTGGAGGCTTTGTTAAGGAAGCTGCAATGTTTTTGAAAACAAAACAAAACAAAACAAAGTTAGACTTCTATGAAAACACTTGCTGCTGCATTTTAAGGTCAATAAAAGCCTTAGAGACGAGGTAAAGAAGAGCATCAATCAGTTTTTTTTAAAATCCTTATAAAACCATAATAGATGACTGAGGGTCATTGGATTACCAGGGTGGAATCAGGAGATTAACAAAAGGAGGTCTTTTTACCTCTTAAGAAACACAAAATAAACTGTCCAAGGAGGCATGTAATCATCGAGGGCATGCTGGAATAGTCCAAGTCCAGATGCTAATAATTTATCTTCAGTTATCTTTAGCAGCATCAATAGCCATTTTCTTCATTTTTGTCTGGGTCCTTCTTACCTAACATCCATATCACTAACAGGTGAAAATTGTTTGTGATATATTAACAGACCACTAACTTTCACCAAACAAAAGGCCAAAAATGTGTCACCAGGTTACTGTATAGGTGAAGCCTGTCCAGAGACTTTTCTCCTTTTCTGTGGCTCACCTCTACCTGATGCTGCAGTCAATGTACTTGCAAAGTGCCTTCATTTATGACATTCTTTATTATGCTACTATAAAAACTTCATAAGGCTGTTTCTATATTGGATCACAGAATTTGAGAGGACCTGAATATGTGTTCTCAGACCATAGTTATTCATATTTGACTTTCCATCTACTGTGACCACAGACTGTCTCTTGTCCACTTCCTGACAACACTGGAGAACAAGTCAGATCATTGACCCTCACCCCTCTCTCCCAAATGGCAGGGCCCTTTTAAGGTCCTGTGATCCCTAGAGCTGCTAAATTCAAAGGACTCTTTCAAAACTTTCATCCATCCACCTAAAAAATGACTCTTCTTACACATCGTCCCTAACAGGACCGTGCTCTCTTAAACTCTGGATGACAGCGAGACCATCCACCTTGCCTCCAATCGCAGAAAATGAAACTCCACTCCAACAGCCGAGCTCGACCTCACTAGATTATATATGGGTTTCTCATCATCCCCCTGCTGTTCTTCATTTCCATCCAGGGCAGTCCTTACATCTAGAGATTCCAGGTTTGAAGAAACCCCCAAAGATAACAAACAGTCTTTCCAAATAGGGTCAAGAAACTGCTCCATAGCTGGATGCCAGGAACAAATCACTATCATGCCTGTATCTGTTGTCCCATCTAAATATAATGATCTCTATACTTGCTTTCTCTTTGACCAGACAAAAGATTATTATAGAAAATGGCCAGACGAATATGGGGCTGCCCATATTGTTCTTGTCAAATACATATGCTAGGATCACAGATCAATCATTTCTTCTACCAACACTGCAAGACACTATTCTTCTACATATAAGACCTATGGATTCCAGGTGGGAGACAGGAGTTGTTGGTAAGCTCTACCAAAATTCAGCCCAGTTCCTCTGTAAGTACTATCCATATCCAGAGAAAATTTGTCTCAATTGCCCAACCCCTAGATATTTGAAAAGCAGGAGAGATAATCAAACACTCCTCTAAGGTCCTTACCTCTTTGACAGCAACCCTCATAAATGACACTAACTTGTCCTTTTGCCTTTTGCTTCAGATCTTGACCTTGGCATACCAACTCCTTAATGTCACCAAGCGTGGTTGCTTTAATGATTGATGTTTATGCATACCCCTGGAATCAACTCACAATTGTCACAGCCTCTCTGGTGATACTGCCAAGTAACCTTACCTCACCTTAGTCAGCTGTCCTGACTCTGATGTTGCCATGACTTCATACCTTACCTCTATCCTTCTCTTTGGCATGGCAAACTGTTTTAAGACCTCTGGGACACGTTCTGTATAAACACTAAGCTCCCTAGACTGCCATAGAACCATAACCCTTGATATAGCATCTCTGCCACAATGCCCTGCTCTAAGGAAAGGGAGTATGGTCCTCATACCTGTATAGGAATGGTGGAATGTCCATGTACCTGCAGAAGGAGGCTGTCCAGCTAGGATGGGAGGTCCTTTCCCAAAATGTGGAGCCGTTCTGGCACAGGCCCTGTCTACTTGTAGAGGAAGCCTGGCTAGGTGGATAAGTCATGGGTCCTTTCTGGAGGCTAAAGACACTGTGAAGCCTGTTCCATTTCTCCAACATGGGGGATTTAGACAAGAAGAGATAGGCTATGATTTTAAATCTCTATTATATAAAAGTATGGGAAAAAAGAGATGACACTGGTACAGTGACTGGCAGGTAGATCAATGGAGTAGAATTGAAGACCCAGAAATGAACCCACACACCTATGCTCACTTGATCTTTTACAAAGGAGCAAAAACCATCCAGTGGACAAAAGATAGCCTTTTCAACAACTAGGGCTGGCTCAATTGGAGGTCAGCATGCAGAAGAATGAGAATTGACTCTGCTTTATCTCCTCGTACTAAGCGCAATTCCAAGTAGATCAAGGCCTTCCACATAAAACCAGACACACTGAAACTAATAGAAGAGAAACTGAGGAAGACCCTTGAGGACATGGGCACAGGGGAAAAGTTCCTGAACAGAACACCAATAGCTTATGCTATAAGATCAAGAACTGACAAATGGGACCTCATAAAATTACAAAGTTTCTGTAAGGAAAGGGACACTGTCAATAGGACAAAACAGCAACTAAAAGATTGGAAAATATCTTTACCAACCCTACATCTTTCAGAGGGCTAATATCCAATATATACAAAGAACTCAAGAAGTTAGACTCCAGAGAACCAAATAACTGTATTAAAAATGGGGTACAGAGCTAAAAAAAGAATTTTCACCTGAGGAATATCGAATGGCTGAACATCACCTAAAGAATTGTGCAACATCCTTAGACATTGGTGAAATGCAAATCAAAACAACCCTGAGATTTCATCTCATACCAATCATAATGGCTAAGATCAAAAACTCAGGAGACAGCAGGTGCTGGACAGGTTGTGGAGAAAAAGGAACACTCCTCCACTGCTGGTGGGATTGCAAGCTGGTACAAACACTCTGGTAATCAGTTTGTCCATTCCTCAGAAAACTGGGCATGATACTCATGGAGGACCCTGCCATACCTCTCCTGGGCATATACTCAGAGGATTCTCCAGCATATAATAAGGACACATGCTCTACTATGTTCATAGCAGCACTATTTATAACAGTCAGAAGCTGGAAAGAACCCAGATGTCCCTCAGTAGAGGAATGGATACAGAAAATATGGTATATATACACAATGGAGTACTATTCAGCCATTACAAACAATTAATTCATGAAATTCTTAGACAAATGGATGGAACTGGAATATATCATACTGAGTGAGGTAACCCAATCACAAAAGAACACACATGGTATGCACTTACTCATAAGTGGATATTAGCCCAGAATCTTGGAATACCCAAGACACATTTCGCATATCAAATGATGCCCAAGAAGGAGGAAGAACAAAGTATGGATACTTGGGTCTTTTGTAGAAAGGGGAACAAAATACCCACAGAAGGAGATACAGAGACAGAGGGTAGAGTGGAGTCTGAGGGAAAGACCACCCAGAGACTACCCCACCCAGGGATCCATCCCATATACAGTTACAAATCTCAGACACTGTTATCAATGCCCACAATACCTGGTGACTGGAGCCAGATATAGATGTTACTTGGGAGGCTCTGCTAGTGCATGAGAAATACAGAACGAGACACTCTCAGCCAACCATTGAACTGGGCACACGGTCCCCAATGTAGGAGCTAGAGAAAGGACCCAAGGAGCTGAAGGGGTTTTGTAGCTCCACAGGAAGAACAACAATACGAGTCACCCAGTACTCACAGAGCTTCCAGGGACAAAATCATCAACCAAAGAGTACATATGGAGTTACCCATGGCTCTAGACACATAGGCAGTAGAGGATGGCCTTGTTAAATACCAAAAGGAGGAGAGGCCCCTGGTCCTGGAGAGACTCGATGCCATAATATAGAGAAATACCAAGACAGGGAAGCAGGAGAGGGTTTATTGGGGAAGGGGAGAAGGTTTATGGGATTTTCGGGGAGAGGGAAACCAAGAAAGGAGACAACATTTGAAATATAAACAAAGAATATATCTAATAAAAATAATAAGAGAAACCTTTCCCTCTCTTTCTCCCTCTTCCTCTCCCACTTCCTTTCCATCTCCCTCTCTTTCTCTTTCTCTCTCTCCCTCTCCCTCCCTCACTGTCTCCCTCTCCATCTCCCTCCCTCTTCCTCTCCCTGTCCCTCTCCCTTTCCCTTTCCCTGACCCTCTCCCTCTCCCTCTCCCTACCCCTTCTCTCATTCCCTCACTCTCTCCTCTCTCTTTCTTCCCCTCTTATCTTTCCACTGCCACCTTTGCACTTTCCCTTTCAATAAACTTCACATGGAACTGTTTGGCCTGGTGTGGTCTTTCTGAAGCCTCCACTTCCCTAAAATCCCAACAGAAACAAGACCATTCAGTTATGAAAGATCTTTACCTATCTACTACTTTTCCTATTGCAATTTGTTCTTCTGTTCATTTGCTTTCATTTTCCAGGAAAGGGTTTCAATGTGTAGCCTTGGCTATCCTGGGACTCACTTTGTAGACTAGGCTGTCCTCAAACTCACAGAGATCTGCCAACTTCTGCTTCACCACTGCCTGACAATTTGTTCCTTAAAATGTATCTTCTCTATAGTTCTATTGGGTCACTGGAACTGTGTTCTCTCTTGTATAACTCAGTTGTTAAAATAAAAGTATGTCCTTTTAGAACATCTTAACTATTTGATGGTTCAGAAACCAACAGCATATTGTTTTTGTTTGTGCCATGTTTTGTGGCCCGCTGTGTGTCAGAAGTAGACTGAACATTGTGGCCAGAGACTTCACCAGGCATAATTTAACATTGACTGCCACTCACTGCTTCTCACTTCTCCTGTGCAAACATCATTCCACAAGTGTCTCATAAGTAAGTTGTAATAATACCCTCAGGGAGTCAGTGTAGTTTCAATTATTAATAATAATGTCCTGAGAGAGAAGGGATTTACTTTTCACACTTGGATTATTTATGCTTTCGGGTACCTCACACATGGTTTTTGGTGGTTGGGCTTGAGGGCATGTTCTCACCCTTGGGGGAGAAAAATTATTTACAGAACTTAAATTGTTCCAAATGCACAACCCAGCAGTTCAGGAGTTGCATTTATCACTTGTCATTCAACAATGAGAAACATTTATCTCCTTCAAAACGAAGCAATCTGCTTTGCAAGGCATACTTCATCAGTTCTAAGTGTGTTTATACTGCAGGAAAAACAAGACTTCCTCTGTGAGTGACCATTCTGTGCTCCTTCCTTACACTGTGGCCTGAGTGTTTTGTAAAGCATCATTTGTACTGAGGTTCTTCCTTCATTATTCCCTTTTATATAACAAAGCAAACAGTATTTCTGGAACTGGTTTCTTCCCTACTGCGCATCTCAGGCCAAGCCCAAGGAATGTTCTCAGCAAGGAGGCAGACACTCCCTCCCTTGGGAAACAGGACATCAAGCAAATGGATAAAGTGTTGGAAATTTTTTCTGCTGATAGAACAAATACCAGGGGAGCATTTATTTGTTGACTGTGTCTCCTTCACCTCCTACTCTCTCTTCATAGAAAATGGGAAAGTCAAGATGGTGGTGTCACCGATTTGAATGGACAGTGACAAAGGTAAAGTAACTCTGTCTTAGGACCTAGATCAACTGATCCAAAACTCTATGAGAAAAGTCAATACATTGTCTGGTATTCCAATAATAAAGAAGCTATGACCCATGGATTAATGTGTTCTTTGTAATCTAACCACTAAGGCTTGTCCTTTTCCAGGATGTTGAAACCAGAAACAATGGCACATTCAATAACACCGATAAAGGAGTGTTATTTCCACATGAAAGACAAGTCTCATGTTTGGAAAGAGATGCCAGGGGATAAGGTAAATGGAGAACATAAAGTAGGGCAGGTTCAAACAAGTATAACAAAACAAATAAACAGAATTGTAATTAATTGGTTAAATATTATGTATGTTAGAGGCAAAATATAATACTTGATCTATTTGAAGACTGACAGGATATTTTGATTCATTGTCTTCTTTTATTTTATTTTATTTTTATTTCATGCATGGCAGGCAAATAATTACTAGCTTATCACCTTGTTAAGGTATTGTTTCTTCTGTCTAGACTGCCTTGGCTATTCATATACCCATTTCTCTCTGATTTTCTGGCCTGATATGCTTCATAAAGAAAATCATATTTGCAGGATATTTTTTATGTCCTCTGATGAACATGGCCCTCATATTTTTATTTTTCTGCTTTTTATTTTGTGTGTACACACTGTGACTGCAGGTATGCCTCCCAGTAGGTGAGCATTTTCAGATGAAAAATTGATGTCAGGTATTTTCCTTCATATCTACCTTGTTCATTAAGACATGTTCACTCACTGAAGCTACCCATTTGGTTAGGATGGGTAGTCTGCCTTTGACCAGGACTTTTGTATCTCTGCTTTTCAGCACTCTGGTAAAGATGCTGTGAGTTGCATTAGATGCTGAAAAGATTTTAGAATGTATCATTTCTTGTGTTTATCCAATGAAAACATAACAGAAGATTTGAAAATTTAAATCCATTTAAGACCTTTTATTCTTAGCATACAAAACTCACATATAAAAACCAACTTTGCTCGTGACTTTCCCTATGTGGAAACAATAAATATGCCTTTCAATAAGTGAATGGACAAACACATTATTCTTATTTTATGCAGTAGAATATTACTCAGTGATAAAAAGTAATCGGTTGTCAAAAAAAGCTGTAGTGATTAAGTTATTAAAGCATATTTATAAGATAAAGAAACCCATCTGAAAAGGCTGTGCCACATGAATCTTTTTTTCCTGCATTCTAGAAAAGGCAAAGCTGTATTTCTATAGGGCCAGTAGTGCTGTCTGGATTTCAGTACTATATACTGGATGTTGAATGAGGGTTATTTTCAGAATAGTGTAACTTTTCTGTAGGTACCAAAATGGCAAATAAGTGACATATTACTTTTGTCAAAGCATGTGGAACAGATGAGCTATTTTGAAAGTAGTACAGACAGCCTTTCTGTACATAGCCCATCAGGATAGAGTGATGTCCCAGCAGCGCTTTCACTTCTGAGCACAGAGGTGAGATCTCTACCTTCTCTCTGGAGGGGACCAGCTAGGAGCACACAGGACCTAAGATCAGTGGAGCAGCTGGGGCAGAAGTCTTCCCATCGCTATTTGCACCAGGAAGCTTAGAAACTCCACAGCCTTCTGTGTATACCCCACCAGGAGAGAGGAAGAGAGATCTCCCAGCAGTGCTTTCATTTTGAACTCAGAGGAGTAAGGGCACAGGCTTATAGCCCTATAGGAGGAATAAACTCCAGCCAGAGACAAGAATACCAACTAGCACCAGATGGCGAAAGGCAAGCACAACAACCCTATCAACAGAAATCAAAGCCACATGGCAACATCAGAACTCAATTCTCCAACCACAGCAAGTCCCAGATACACCGGAAAAGGAAGAATTGGATTTAAAATTGTATCTCGTGGTGCTGATAGAGGGCTTCAAGAAAGACTTAAATAACTCCCTTAAAGAAATACAGGTGAACATCCATCAACAGATAAAAGTCTTTAAAGAGGAAACACAAAAATCCATTAAAGAAATACAGGAGATCATGAGTCAAGAGGCAGAAGCCCTTGAAGAAGAAACATAAAAATCCCTTAAAGAATTACAGGAAAACACAAACAATCAAGTCAAGGAACTGAACAAAACCATCTAAGATCTAAAAGTGGAAGTAGAAACAATAAAAAAAATCACAAAATGAGACATCTCTGGAGATAGAAAACTTTGGAAAGAATTCAGGAGTCATAGATGCAAGTATCAACAACAGAATACAAGATATACAAGAAAGAACCTCGGGTACTGAAGATACCATAGAAAACATTGACTCAACAGTCAAAGAAAATGCAAAATTCATAAAGCTGGTAACCCAAAATATCCAGAAACTCAATGACACAATAAAAAGACCAAACCTAAGGATTATAGGGAGGAGAACAAGGTTTTACATTTTAAAGGCCCAGTAAATATCTTCAACAAAATTGCAGAAGAAAACTTCCCTAACCTAGAGAAAGAAATGCCCATGAACATACAAGAAGCCTTCAGAACTTCAGACTGGACCAGAACAGAAAGTTCTCCCAGCACATAAAAATCAAAACACTAAATTCACTAAACAAAGAAAGAATATTAAAAGCAGTAAGGGAAAAAGGGCAAGTAATTTATAAAGGCAGACCTATCAGAATTACACCAGACTTCTCACCAGAGACGATGAAAGCTAGAAGATCCCGGGCAGACCTCATACAGACCCTAAGAGAACAGAAATGCCAGCCCAGGCTACTATACCCAGCAAAACTCTCAATCATCATAGATGGAGAAAGAAAGATATTCCATGATAAACCAAATTTACACAATATCTCTCCACAAATCCAGCCCTACAAAGGATAAGTGATGGATAATGCCAATACAAGGAGGGAAACTTTACCCTAGAAACAGCAAGAAAGTAATCTTCTTCCAATGAACCCAAAAGAAGATATCCACACAAACATAAAAATAACATCAAAAATAAGAGGAAGCAACAATCACTAGTCCCTAATATCTCTTAACAACAATGGACTCAACTCCCCAATAAAAAGACATAGACTAAAAAAATATTTTTCATGTAAAACTTCAATTTTATTAGAAAATGTTTGGAATTCCTTTTTAATTAATTTAGTAATGTTTTTTATGTCTACCATTTTATCTGCATTATTTTTCATGATAATCTTCAATTTTAATGTCTTTCTATATACTTCCTCTATTTTATCAGAAATGTTTTCAATGTAAATCTTTGATTTAATCACAAATGTTTCTAATCCCACGTTCAATTAATTTAGAAAGAGTTTTTATATCTACCATTTTATAGGTAAAATATTGCATGAAATAGTCAATTTTACCATGTTTGTCTATACATTTATTGAATTTTACCAGAAATAGTTTCCATGTAAATCTTCAATGTTATTTGAAAATGTTTATAATTCCACCTTCAATCAACTTAGAATTATCTTTATACCTATCATATTACGTATGTTTTCCATGATAATCCATAATTTTAACATGTTTTTCTATATATTTCTTCAATTTTATCAGAAATATTTTCCATGTAAATCTTAATGTTTATCAGAAAATGTTTATAATTCCACTTTCAACCAACTTAGGAATACTTTCATATCTACCATTATTATATCTATAACATTTTCCATGATAATGTTCAATTCTAACATGTTTTTCCACATTTTCTACAATTTTATCAGAATTATTTTCCATATAAATCTTCAATTCTATCCCATATAGAATGTTTCTATCCCATATTTCAATTAATCTAGGAATGTCTTACATGTCTACCATTTTACTCTTTAATTTTCCATGAAAGTTGTCAATTTTAAGACGTTTATTTGAAATATTTTCCATGTAAATCTTTAATTTTATCATAAAGTCTTTTTACTTCACTTTACATCCCTTTTCAATAAATAAAAAAAAATGTAAAAAGCCATAAAAAAGAATGTAGTACACATGTACACTGTGATTGCTCAGAGAGGTGGTTGCAAATAAGCAAAGAAAGAGGACTAGAATAAAGAGTAGCTTAGTATTGGAAAACAAAAATGTGGGCAATGGAAACAGCATGCAATTATGCTGATTTAACACCATAATGCAGGTGCAAATGAAAGTGTGCATAAACATGTGTCTACCAGTGTGCATCAGTATATATTTGTGCTCCCTTTTTTGCCAAGCTGGGGTAGATCAGTGTTGAGTAACAGGACTCTGCCTAGTACTTGGATACAATCCTTCATATTGTCAATCAATAGGAAACTGAGCACCTTGTAGAATGGTGGAAGGAAGGAGTGAGTCAGAAAGAACAAAAGCACAAGAACAGGGCCTTGAGCATCCTCAAGTAATTTGCAAGGAGACTCCGAAGTGCTAGGGAAAATAAGGTAGATAAAATCAAAAGAAACAATTGTAAGGTATGACAAAGGGAATAAACAAAAATAAATAAATAAAGTTGATTAAATCAATAAATAAATACATATAGTATTGGGTTAGAACAAAGCACAAGTTTATGGTTTCCTCTAATTCTTTGAGAGATTTTTGGGTTCAAAACCCCTGTGAACACAGAAGCATACTGGTGCATCACCAAATGCCTGTAATGCCTTCACTAGAAAAGCATACACAGATTCTCATGCTTGCTGTCCAGCTAGTCTGAATGAATGGGTGGGCTACAAACATAAGTTACAAAATAAGTTAAGAAGAGACTAAAACACCAGTTTGGGACTCTGTATGCATTCACACACACACAGACACACACACAAAAGCACATTCAAACACACACATATACACACACATATTCACACACATACACACACATAAACACATACACATAGACACATATGCACACATACACACAGAAAAACATATACATACACACATACACACACAAACATGTGTACACACACATAAACACATATACCCACACAAACACATATACATACACATACACATACAGAGTGCATAAAATAACTCCATCTGTGCCCCAACCTAAAATATACTACAGATTCAATAAAAGAGTATAAAAGTGCATTGTCTCTTGAATAATCTATATTGACTATGTGTTACCATGATAATTGGAAATGATAACCTAAATAAATACACAATTAAAAGCCAATGGCATCAAAATGAAGTAATGCTCCAGATATTGTTGCATCTGAAACAAAAATTCTAGATGACATAAAGACTGTTTGAAATATGTCTGGGATGATGAGTTATAAAAAGACTAGGAAAATATGGATTCAATGTGTTCTATTGTTGATGTATCAGTGTTGAAAAGAATTTTGTCATATGAATTCTCATTCATGATGGTTACTTATAGAACTCAAAGAAACTGACATACTTAATTTTAGTGGTCATATATTTATTTCACTTCAAAGACACGACTATGGTAAATTTTGTGCTAATCTCAAAGGTACTATAATAAAGGGAACCTCTAAATACTTTCACTACTATATGTCTATATTAATAAAAACAGGTTCCACCATACTTTCAAAGAGTCTTTTCAAGTGAATGGAATTAAATGTCTAAAATATGTATGTCAATAAAATATTTTTAATATTTAATGTGCTATATTGAGTACATTGAATAATTAATTTTCCAAATTTATTCCCTTAGTAAATAATAATCCATACATGGCATTTGTTTTCCTCTCTAGAAGGAAGGTCTAGAGGAGACACAGCTTAAGTAGGGATATATTAATCAAAATTGTAGGTTAGCAATGCAGTTTTCTGAAGAATAGGCCAAAGCTCCTATTTCTTTTCATTATAAATATATATTTTTATTTTCATTATTATTTTTCTTTAATAATTTTTCACAGTCCAGACAACATCCCCCTCTTAGTCTGCCTTCTGACCACTTCCCATCACACTCTCCCTCCCCTGTCTTCTAGAGGATGACCCTACCTCCACCCCACTCTATCAGACCTCCCTACTCCCTGAGGTCCCAAGTCTCTCAAGGGTTAGTTGTATCTTCTCCCACTGAGGCCAGACCAGGCAGTCCTCTGCTTGACATGTGTCTGGGGCCTCGTACCAGCTAATGTATACTGCCTGGTTGGTGGACCAGTGTCTAAGAGATGTCAGGGGTCCAGGTTAGTTTAGACTGCTGGTTTTCCCATGAGGTCACCCTCCTCCTCAGCTTCTTACAGCCCTTTCTCAATTCAAGCACAGGGCTCTCTGGCTTCTGTCCATTGGTTGGAAGTATTTACATCTGACTCTTTTATCTGCCTGTTGGGTCTCTCAGAGAGCAATCATCCCAGGCTCCTGTCTGTAAGCATACCACAGCATCAGAAAGTGTCAGGCCTCAGAGCCTCCCCCAAAATGGGTTCCAATTTGGTCCTGTCACTGAACCTCCCTTCGCCCAGTTTCCTTTCCCTCTCTGTCCCTGCAATTCTTTTAAACAGGAACAATTCTGTATCAGAGCTCTTGACTGTAGGTTGGCAACCTTATTCCTTCACTTGATGTCCTATCCTTCCACTGAAGATGGTCTCCACAAGGTCCCTCTCCTGACTATTGGGCATTTCATCTAAGGGCCCTCCCTTTGAGTCCTGAGTGTCTCTCACCTCCCAGGTCTCTGGTACAGTCTAGAGGATCTCCCTACCTCCTACCTCCTAAGGTAGCCTGTGTCCATTCTTTCTCCTGGCCCTCAGGGTTTCACTCCTGATCCATTCCTTACCAAAGCTCATCTTCCCTCTTGTCTGCTGTTAGCTAGTGTGTGCATTTCAGACACAATGGCAGTTCTATTTGAAGCCATAGTAACACTAATCTTCAAGTCATTGACTGAGCCTTGAGTAGATATAATTATGCATGCCATCTCTAGTAAGGGACTGATTGCTGAAGTTGGATATAATTACATTTGTCTCACTGCTCCTGAAGTTGTATATACAATTCTGGATTGTAGCATCCAACCTTCATTATAGCACAACCCATGAAACACCAACATATATTAAGGTATTAATGTGTCCAAAGGACCTAAGAAATAATAAATTGCTTAGTTAATTATAGGATAATGCATTCAAAGACTTACTCAAATTTGTCATTAGCTAAGCATAGGCTTACTTTCACAACTATCTGTATGTATATGTGCATATGGTCATGTATCCTGAGAGAGAAAGTAATAATATAGAATATAGTATATTAAGACATGATTTCTTGACTTCTCAAATTCATACTGCAGAATTCAGAAATTATTTTTCAACTAAGGTTTTTCATTCATTTATTACCCCATTTATTTTCACTATTAACAAAAGGAATTCATAAGCCTTTGTTATAATTGGCAAATACAAAGACCTGTCAGGGTAATAGATAATACACAGTATTTGGCTGTGTTTTAATTTACAGGCTTTGGGAGTACTTTTGTGATGAGATATGAGCACGGGGTAATGGCACTGTCTTCTGAGCGATGGAAAAAATTATTTATTGTTACATTTATCTAGCAAAAACACTTCCTTTCAAAATTAGACAATATTTAAATGCTTCTTCAGTTCTGTGATGTACAGAGAGCCTGAAGGACAGCTCTGATCTTGGGCACTGACTAACAAAAGGAATTATTGTTCTTTATTTTATCATTAAATGTATCAAAACTTGAAAGTGAACGCTCAGATTTCTTTGATATTTTTGTTCTAACACAGAGAAACAAAACAGAAGATCACTTTGAAAGTAAAAGAATGAAAATTAAAAACACAAATGACATTACTTAATGTCAGTAGGTATTTGGATTCATTATAAAAACTGAAATTAAGTCACCTGTATTGTCACAGAACTGTGATAAAATGTCATGGATGACAATTTACAGTGTTCTTTCCTGATTCTGTTTGGAAAGTCCATTTTTTTAGTTTATATTAATTAGGTATTTATGTATTATGAATTAAGATTATTCTTAGAACCACATATTCCCACTGAAGGTAGTGATAAGACTGTCAAATTTTAGCCATAACAACTTCATTTCAGAACCTGAAAGATCATTTCTGTACCCAGCAATAGGAGTGGTGAAGCTGGACTTGATCTTTATCAGTCTAGACCCACATCCTTTTGTCCCTATTACTTGCCATTCCCTCAGTCCTTACAGACATTTCCCGGTACTATGAATGCAATACAGTAATTAGTGTAAAAGAGATCATTTAAATGTACTGCCTTGCTGCTGCTACTCATTGCTTCCACGCACAGTGACTCTGGGGCCTCCCACATAAATCATTAATCAATAGAATGCTCCAAACACGTCAAATTGAAGATGGTATTTTCTCGACTGAGATTTTGTCTTCCCAGATGATCCTAGCTTGGATCAAGTTGACAAAACCTAACCAGAACACCTAAGTAGTCACTTTAAAAAATTATTTCCATGATCAACATTTCTAAAAATATGGCACATGTTTCTAGAATTATTGAGTTACATAATTCATTAAATGTCTGGTCATGGCATCAAATGACAACACACACAAAAATTTCATGTCGCTCTTCTTTGTGATCCAAGTGATAGGGACAGGTTACTTTGAAAGGTTGAAGGGGGAAAATGTTTTTTTAGGGTTTTATTCTCAACATTCCTAGAAAATTCTCCTAGAATTGGGAGGTAGTAACTGGCATTCAGATGATCTCTGGAGTGGAAAGATACTCTGTTGCCTGCTGGAAAGAGATTACGGCTTTTTTCAACTTTGAAAGATGTGGGGTTCCACACGGATTTGCTTGATGGTCCATAAAATAATCACACAACAGAAACTTCTAAAGAGAACCAATTCATTCAGAAATCTTTCAAATGTGACTAAAGCAATGACACTTACAGGATCCTTTCTCCTCCCACACTAGCCTGGAGTTCAAGAAGTCAGATACAATTAGTCCCAGCAGTGATTAGGAAGATCATTGGAAGGAGTAGTGGGTTTGTTCAAGAAAGAGTGTTGTATTGTTTCCTCTTGATTTTCCTACTTTTCCTGATTTGTGACTTTGAAAACAAAAGCAACCATTTCTCTCTAGTCAGTGAGGAGCAATTTCTCACAGAAATCAGAACATCCTGTTACAAGTAATCTAAACAATTAGAAAATTTTAAAGTGGCATAGATAGGATACTTTTAAAAATTTTGTTTTGATACTCTATCATTCCACTGACATAGGAATGCAGAAAACAAGACAATTATTTCCAAGGTTCCTTTCTTTACTTCAACCTCCTCCACAAATTCTCTGTTCTCTCGTTCATTATAAATGGGGGGTGTAGGGGAAACAAAACCTAGCCAAGTTGAGCTTAAGCAAGTCTCCCTTTAAGGGCTGTGTCTAATTAGATTCCTTTAAACTTCTGACCTGGCAGAAAAAGTAGGCTAGGGCCTCTTTCCAACAAGATAGTTTACGTTTTGTCATTCTGACATGGGGGAGCGTTGGACTTCATCCGTCTCTCTCCAGAGGCATGGGGCCAGAAAAGCAGCAAGCTCCAAGTGGGAAAAAAAGAGCTAAGAATGTTATAAAGCATGCATCCACCTTATGCCCTTCTTGAGGTGAAAATGAGGTGGACTAAGGCATGACACTTCCCAGACCTCCTCACATACGGATCCAAGAAAGCCAAGACAATCTTTCCTACCTAGAGTGATAGTCTTGGAAGGGGACTTAAAAATTATAAAACAAGACTGAATAGCACAAAAGTTCAGAACTTCATGTGGACGCTGCTTCTTGGAAAGGTGAGAGGAGCAAATCTGTCTCAACAAATCTTAGGCAGACTCAAGAGTAGACAGCAAGTCATCAGCAGTTCTCCTTCATGGGGATAATACAGGACGGAGGTGGACTTTACAATGGTCCTAATGGTCATTCACCTGAGTGTAGTACTCAGTAAGATAGAGTTCCTGTCACCTCACTTTGTTTCACCAAAAGGCAACTTGGCTTTTGCACAAGCAGTTAAATTGCAAGGATATTTAGACCATTGGGGTTTCATGAACACCTATAGAAAAAGCAGGGTCTTTATGTAGCAACTTCATGAATAAAATGAAACCCATTTTCAGCTATGCTTTCTGCCTATGAGCTTCATACTCATTTCAATCTGTGGGGGAATTAATTTCTTTATTCTGCTGTACAATAAAAAAGTGGCACTAAAGTATGGCACTTCAAATTAAAAAAAAGGAGGAGATAAAAGTTATGACTTTCAAATCAAAATGACTTATTCTGTGGCTGTGCTATCATATGTCAAAATATACCAAATGAAAGATAGAGATATGTCTTTGAATTTTAAACTATCTTGAAATAAAAGATAATAAAAATCTTCAAATGAGCCGATGATTGAAAGTGCAGTGTGTTAGTATTAAATTTTTTTTCATCTCATCTAAAAATACTATACAGTAAATGTATTCATGCTGGAATCATTGGTTTTCATGCATTTCTGTCCTAATTTTTGCCATAAATCTTATAATATTTTTCCAATAATATATTACCCTTTGCTGTGTGATTCATGATTTGTTTTTCATTATAATTATGGACTTTGCAAGCTCCAGTCATTTTCGAGCCTTGCATCAGGTCTGCCTTTAAATTTAGCTGAATGTTGCCCAGCTGAGAGCAGATCAATTAAATATCATTAGTAAAGTTTGGCAATAGAAATAGAATCAAGATAATCTTTGGTGAAAATGAGAAAAATATGTGAATAAGTTATTCTATAGCATAATTTGAGATAAGAATTTTTTCGGCAGGGGAGAGAATCTGTATAATTCCATATTCTCCAATTGCATTTACTTCTTTTGTGCATTTTACCTTTCTTTTTTCCATATATTTTATTCGATATATTTTTATTTACATTTCAAATGATTTCCCATTTCCTGGATCCCCCTTCCCTGAAAGTCCCAAAATCCCTCTTCCCTCTCCCTGTTCTCCACTTAACCCCTTCCTGCTTCCCTGTCCTGGTATTCCCCTACACTGTTGCACTGAGCCTTTCTAGGACCAGGGGCCTCTTCTTCCTTATTCTTGGGCATCATTTGATCTGTGAATTGTGTCTTGGGTATTCTAAGCTTCTAGGCAAATATCCACTTATCACTGAGTGCATACCATGAGTGTTCTTTTACAATTGAGTTACCCCACTCAGGATGACATTCTCCAGTTCCATCCATTTGTCTAAGAATTTCATGAATTCATTGTTTTTAATGGCTGAACATTTTCTGTATGCATTCCTCCATTGAGGGACATCTGGGTTCTTTCCAGCTTCTGGCTATTAAAAGCCCTTGAAGAACTAAGGGAAAACACAATAAAACAGGTGATGGAATTGAACAAAGCCATTCAGGATCTAAAGAAGGAGGTAGAAACAATAATGAAATCACAAAGGGAAACAACTTGGGACATAGAAAACTTGGAAAGAAGTCAGGAGTCATGGATCCAAGCATCAACAACAGAATATAAGAGATAGAAGAGAGAATTTCAGATGCAGAAGATACCATAGAAAGCACTGATACAACAGTCAAAGAAAATGAAAGATGCAAAAAGCTCCTGACCCAAAATATCCAGGAAATCCAGGAAAAAACGAGAAGAACAAACGTAAGTATTATAGGTATAGAAGAAAGTGAAGATTTCCAACTTAAAGCACTAGTAAATGTCTTCAACAAACTTATAGAAGAAAACTTCCCTAACCTAAAGAAAGAGATGCCTGTGAACATACAAGAAGCCTACAGAACCTCAAATAAATTTGAGCAGAAAAGCAATTCCTCCCATTACATAATAATTAAAACACCAAATGTACTAAACAAAGAAAGAATATTAAAATAGGTAAGAGAAAAAGGTCAAGTAACATAAAAATGTGTTTTAACTTTCAAAGCATAAAAGAAAAGCCAGAGTGGATGGATGACTCCAAGAACAGGGTCTTTTTTTTTTAATTAGATATAATTTTTATTTACATTTCAAATGATTTCCCCTTTTCTAGCCCCCCACTCCCCGAAAGTCCCGTAAGCCCCCTTCTCTTCCCCTGTCCTCCCACCCACCCCTTCCCACTTCCCCGTTCTGGTTTTGCCGAATACTGCTTCACTGAGTCTTTCCAGAACAAGGGGCCACTCCTCCTTTCTTCTTTTACCTCATTTTATGTGTGGATTATGTTTTGGGTATTCCAGTTTTCTAAGTTAATATCCACTTATTAGTGAGTGCATACCATGATTCACCTTTTGAGTCTGGGTTACCTCACTTAGTATGATGTTCTCTAGATCCACCCATTTGCCTAAGAATTTCATGAATTCATTGTTTCTAATGGCTGAATAGTACTCCATTGTGTAGATATACCACATTTTTTGCATCCACTCTTCTGTTGAGGGATACCTGGGTTCTTTCCAGCATCTGGCAATTATAAATAGGGCTGCTATGAACATATTAGAGCATTTATCCTCATTACATGGTGGGGAATCCTCTGGGTATATGCCCAGGAGTGGTATAGCAGGATCTTCTGGAAGTGAGGTGCACAGTTTTCGGAGGAACCGCCAGACTGATTTCCAGAGTGGTTGTACCAATTTGCAACCCCACCAGCAGTGGAGGAGTGTTCCTCTTTCTCCAAACCCTCTCCAACACCAGCTGTCTCCTGAATTTTTAATCTTAGCCATTCTGACTGGTGTAAGATGAAATCTCAGGGTTGTTTTGATTTGCATTTCCCTAATGACTAATGAAGTTGAGCATTTTTTAAGATGCTTCTCCGCCATCCGAAGTTCTTCAGGTGAGAATTCTTTGTTTAACTCTGTACCCCATTTTTTAATAGGGTTGTTTAGTTTTCTGGAGTCTAACTTCTTGAGTTCTTTATATATATTGGAAATGACCCCCTT
Source organism: Apodemus sylvaticus (assembly GCF_947179515.1). Classification (NCBI taxonomy): domain Eukaryota; kingdom Metazoa; phylum Chordata; class Mammalia; order Rodentia; family Muridae; genus Apodemus; species Apodemus sylvaticus. The sequence continues at coordinate 47,057,529 of NC_067486.1, forward strand.
CACAATAGCCACAAACAGTATAAAGTATCTTGGGGTGACTCTTACCAAACATGTGAAAGATCTGTATGACAAGAACTTCAAGACTCTGAAGAAGGAAATGGAAGAAGACCTCAAAAAATGGGAAAACCTCCCATGCTCATGGATAGGTAGAATCAATATAGTTAAAATGGCCATTTTGCCGAAAGCAATATACAAATTCAATGCAATACCCATCAAAATCCCAACTCAATTCTTCACAGAGTTAGAAAGAACAATTATCAAATTCATCTGGAACAACAAAAAACCCAGGATAGCTAAAACTATTCTCAGCAACAAAAGAAAATCTGGGGGAATCAGTATCCCTGACCTCAAGCAATACTACAGAGCAATAGTGTTAAAAACTGCATGGTATTGGCACAGTGACAGGCAGGAGGATCAATGGAACAGGATTGAAGATCCAGAAATGAACCCACACACCTATGGCCACTTGATCCTCGACAAAGAGGCTGAAAACATCCAATGGAAAAAAGATAGTCTTTTCAACAAATGGTGCTGGTTTAACTGGAGGTCAGCATGCAGAAGAATGCGAATTGATCCATCCTTGTCTCCTTGTACTAAGCTCAACTCCAAATGGATCAAGGACCTCCACATAAAGCCAGTAACTCTGAAGCTACTAGAAAAGAAACTGGGGAAGACCCTTGAGGACATCGGTACAGGGAGAAAGTTTCTGAACAGAACACCAATAGCGTATGCTCTAAGATCAAGAATTGACAAATGGGACCCCATAAAATTACAAAGTTTCTGTAAGGCAAAGGACACCATCAAGAGGACAAATCGGCAACCAACAAATTGGGAAAAGATCTTCACCAATCATACATCAGATAGAGGGCTAATATCCAATATATACAACTACAGGGTCTTATATCCACAGGACTAACTCACAGAGTCTACATCAACAGGAATATGGCCCACCAAGGATCAAGTCAGATGGTGTTTAGTGCTAAGAAAGGAAGCCTCCAACTTCTAATCAAGTAGTTATATCTAACTGTCATCTGTTTGCAAAAAGCAAATTACTTTTCTCCAAGAGAGTCTCACACACTTATAGGTAAGCCTGTGGCCAGCAGTAGATGGCCAACACAAAATGGACTGAATAGTACTTTTGTGGATTTTTTTTTTGTTTTAGCTATATTGTCATTTCTTTATATTGTATGTAATTGTTTCTGATTTTGTAGTTTTATGGATTTAGTTTGTATGTATGTCCTGTGTGCTTGTGCCTGTGCATGAGTGCCTGCATGTGTGTTCAAGCATGTGTGGGCCTGTGGGTGTGTGTGTTTGTGTGTATATGAGTATGTGTATATGAGTGCATGTGTGCATGCATGCTTGTGCCTCTGTGTGTTTGTGCATATATAAGTGTGTGTATGTGTATATATGAGTGTGTGTGTGTGTGTGTTTGTGTGTGTTTAAATTCTGGTTAGTTTTTTTATTTGGTCATCAGTTCTGTGTGTTGGGGTAGAGGAAGGATCTGAGAGAAGTTGTGGTTGTAGAAAGGAAAATTGCTATCAAAATATGTTGTATGAAAAACTTTCTTTGCAATAAAAGTTTTTTAAAGCATAAAAGAATATTTTTATTTTTTCCTTCTTTATTATATAAAGTTTTATTCTTTTATTGCTTATTTTCTTTCTTTACATTTGAAATGTTATCCCTCCCCAAGTTTCCCCTCCAGAAACCCCCAATCCTATCCCTCTGCCCCCTGCTTCTATGAGTATTCTCCCACCCACCCACTCCCTCCTCCCCACCCTGGCATTCCCCTACACTGGGGCATCATGCCTTCGCAGGACTGAAAGCAGACGAGACCATCCTCTGCTATATGTGTCTGGAGCCATGGGTTCCTCCATGTCTTCTCTGTTTGGTGTTTTAGTTCCTGAGAGCTCTGGAAGGCCTGGTTAGTTGATATTATTGTTAGTTGATCTTCCTATGGGGTCACAAACCCCTTCAGCTCCTTTGGACCTCTTTCTAACTCCTCCACTGGGGACCCTGTACTCATTCCAGTGGTTGGATTTGAGCCTCCACCTCTATATTTGTCTGGCTCAGGAGAGAGCTATATTAGGCTCCTGTGAGCAAGCACTTCTTGGCATCCACAATAGTGTATGGATTTGGCAAGTGTATATGGGATGGATCCCCAAGTAGGGCAGTCTCTGGATGGCCTTTCCTTAAGTCTCTGCTCCACACTGTTTCCATTTTTCTTCCCCGTGAGTATTTTGTCCCTCCCCCTAAGAAGGACTTAAACATCCACACTTTGGTTTTTCTTCTTCTTGACCTTCATGTGGTCTTTGAATTATATCTTGGGTATTCCAAGATTTTGGGCTAATATCCACATATCAGTCAGTACATACAATGTGTGTTCTTCTGTGATTGGGTTACCTCACTCAGGATGATATTTTCTATTTCCATCCATTTGACTAAGAATTTCATGAATTCAAAGTTTTTTTTTTATTCGATATAATTTATTTACATTTCAAATGATTTCCCCTTTTCTAGCCCCCCACTCCCCGAAAGTCCCGTAAGTCCCCTTCTCTTCCCCTGTCCTCCCACCCACCCCTTCCCACTTCCCCGTTCTGGTTTTGCCGAATACTGTTTCACTGAGTCTATCCAGACCCCATTGTATAAATGTACCACATTTTCTGTATCCATTCCTCTGTTGAGGGACAAGTGTATTCTTTCCAAACTCTGGTTATTATAAATAAGGCTTCTACGTACATAGTGGAGCATGCTTCCGTATTATATGTTGAAGCATCTTTTGGGTTTATGCTCAGGAGTGGTATAGCTGTGTCCTCAGGTTTATGTTTCTACATGAATATCTTTCATTCCCAGCCATCATGATATTTGTAAATTTTTCTCATTAATTATTTTTGACTAAGTTGCCAATTTCTATACTGACACAGTTCTCAGGAAGGCTGGACTTTTACATAGAATTCCAGTAATTTGTAGGAATATTCCAACTTGGGATTGTGGTGGCAGCATATATACTGGGAAAGAATGGGAAAAGTTAAGGTACAAGATTAGCTTCAAGTCTAGAAATGTTGCTTTGCACATTTACACTTACGCAAATGAATAATTGTTATGATATAAAACCATAGTTTATGTTTCTGGATGAATATCTTCCATTTCCAGTCAGAAAATTGCAAAAACAATGATTCATATTTACCATGTGTATTATAATATTTGCTCATTTCTATATACTGTGAAAGTGCTACCACTTATTACAGCACAAATAAAATATAGAAATCCAAACTGTTGTCATATAATAGTAATATAGCATATATTAAGTACTGCTACTATGGAAAAAATACAAGTAAATGAGAAAGAAATACAAGCATACATCCCAAATAAATAAACTGATTTTTGAAACAGCCAGCTGCTGAAAGAAAGGAAGTATGACCAAGTCTTTCGACTATATCTTGATCTCAAAGCATTGATTACCATCCTTTAAAGTAATGCCACTTCCAGATTTTACTGAAATTCTCTTCTGTGTTCCATAGCTGTTTACTCCACTAAGTCTTGTTAATATTAGTTATTGTTATTGGTTATTGTTAGTGGGTATCAACCAGTATATTATTGTGGCTTTCATTTGTCAGTCATTGTTTATTTTGTCATACATTTTGCATACATAGCATAGAAATTACTATTGTGAAATGCCCATCAAACACTATACATTTCAAGGGTTTCTATAAATTCCATTTTTTAACTGTTCACTTTTTTAATTAAAATATGTCTCTATCATTTCCTCCTTTTTTCTCCCTCCAACCCTGACTACGTACCTTTTTTCTGCCATTTTTCAGATTCATGCTCTTTACTTATTTAGTTGATGTCAGATGGATATTCCTAGGTATATACCTATATACTGCTCACTGCATATTTTAGCTTATATGTACACAATTTTTTTGGCTGACCACTTGATATTTGGTAACCAATTAATAGTCTCTTACCTTGTATTTCTTCTGCTCTCAAGATTCTTTATTACCTGGGTTTTGTTTGTCTGTATTTGATTGATGAAAGATGGGGAGAAAATCTCTACCCTTCAGCGGGGGCGGGGGGGGGATGTTTGGTTCTGTGCAGGTAGATCTCAAGGACCTAAGATGTAATATTCATGAAGGGTATGTGTGCACAGTATGTTCAGATAAAAAAAACTGGTCTGCTAAATATATTATTAGGAGTGGTGGGTGCCCATAACTCAATACATGTATACTTCTAGGTTACTGAATCATTCCCAAAGATTCACTGCTTCAAAGAGTAAATTTTCAACAAATGATCTTTGAGAAATTAAAATATTCATATCTTATGCATGATAAGCATCTGAATGACAGACTAATGACTAGTATACATATAACAAGGTTGGTGAATAGGTTCACTTCTTTATGGGAAGAATATTTTCTGAAGCTCAGTGATTCAGAGCATTAGTTGCTCTTACAAAGGACCAAAGTTCTGTCACCAGCACCTACACAGTGGCTTACAACTCCACTTCCAGGGCATTTCATACACTCTTTATGAATTCCTTGGGAAGCAAGGAGATATGTGGCATATATAAATGGAGGCAAAATATTCACACACATGCAACATAACTCTTTTAACTGATTGTGAGAGAACAAGCTTTTAGTCCTACCTCTTTGGATGCAGAGGCACATGGATCTCTAAATTTAAGGCCAGCCATTCTACAGAGTGAGTTTCAGGGCACCAAGTGTTGTATACAAATCCAATCTCAAACAAACTAATATTTACTAAGTAATCAATTTAAAAAATAACTAGCCATAAAAGAAATGATTAACAAAACTGAATTTAAACATCTTTTTATATATGCTATATAATGTGGAAGACAGTATTGAAATGTATAAATAATGAAACACCCACTTCAATAATAAAACAAGAAATAGATGTGGTGGTAGATGCTTCTGACACAAACACATGGAAACTAAAACAGTTATATCATGAGTTCCCATCCAGCCTGAACATGTAAAACTTCTCTCACCAGACACTGAGAGGCACATATGCACACAAGTACATATATACACATGTATGCATAAGTTCCTAGATATTATAAAAATATTAGATATATGGTCAACTGAATAAAGATGATTTCTCATATTTAGAACTGATTAAGTTTTCTTTTTATTCATGGGCATAATTTTATAACACATACCTTCTGGAAATTTACAAATTTGATGGAATTTTAAAATCATTCTTAAGTACAGTTCATACTATTTCCTAATTATTTAATGTTTTGAAAGTGCTATAGCAAAATCCCCTCTTTGTACATATTGGTAAACTACATCTTCACTGAATCAATTTGTGTAGAAATTCACTACTTTCTTTTTCTTTTTTCTTTTTCTTTTTCTTTTATTGAATAATGGTTTATTTAGATGTCAGTGTGAGCCCATCATGGTTGGTCAGGCAAGGCAGTAGGAAGCTGAGACTCCTTATCTTGTGTTTTTAGGGATCAAGAGGCAGAAAGTGATTTTTTTTCCTCTTGATTTAGTATGGAATATGATTTTCGAATATTTTCTCTTCTAATGCTATCTTTTTACTCTTAAAATAGTTTTGGCTTCACTCTGTCATATATAGTTTTACATTTTTGTTTTGTTTTGTCTTTTGTTTTAATTTCAGTGTGTTACTTTTTTTGACCTTTACTTCTCTATGGTGTTGGCATTTTGTCAGAAGCAACAGATTTTGCCAAAGTCCTGCTCTCTTTGATCTATACAACTAAAATGTGTTTTCAGTATTACATATTTTACAATATTATAAGTATTCTTGTTATGAATATTCTTTTTATACAAAATTTATGGTTTCTTTATTATCCCCATAACTATAGCTACTAACAAAAGATGTTTCATTCTTAATTATTTTCAATATTTTCTATTTTCTTTTTTTATTGTTTGTATTAAATTTCATTCTGTAAACTTACTTTTTGGTTGTTTTATATTTATTTTTATTAGTTTAGAATATGAATATTTTGTCTAAATATTCATCTGTAAAACAAATTCATGCCTGCTACCTGACAAGTTGGAGAGCCTCCCTTTGGGTGCTGGGAATGAATGAATCACAGACCCCTAGAAAGAACAAGTGCCCTTATAACTGAGTCATCTCCCAGCCCTAAAATCATTCTATAATTGTAAGCTTTGAAATTTACTATAATTAGCAGGTGGTAGTGTTTCATTAGGCAAAACATGGTGTCAGTTTAAGTATTGAGTGAATTCTGTTGGTTTTTGTTTAAACACACACACATATATATGCATGAAAACACACATATGTGTATATATGGGTGCATCTTCAACCAACAGTGTCATTCATCAAGTTATGGTGGACCATCAAGATGGATACATCAATACCGAATGGGCATTATTGTTTAGTAGGTCTCTGGGACACCTCTGAGTGACAACGTGAGTGGAGACATATAACATCAGATACTCACCACTGGGAAGTTTGATTTGGCAACCTCTTAATTCTGGGAGCATCGTTATTCCCTGTATCAGGTAACTGCAGTTAAACTTTAATATTGGTGTGGTGTGTGTGCATGTGTGTGTCTTTGTGTGTGTGTGTGTGTGTGTGTGTATGTGTGTGTGTGTGTGTGCATGCGTGTGTAAAGCACATTAAGAGGGTTTCCATATGGCTATTTCAAACATCCTAGAGTTACTTATTTCTTCCCATACATCCCCGCCTCCTGTACCTTTTTCTTCCACGTACACCATTCTCTCTTACACATTTCACACCTGCTTTACTCACTTTCCCTGTGTATATCACTTGTATTTTACTATCCCACCAACATTGATACCCACCGTGCCCCTTGCACCATTGCTACTTCTACTCTTCTCATTTTCTGGCTTCTATAGATATTCCAAGAAAAAAAAATGCACAGCTAAAGAATCGACATATGGATGGATATAGGAGTAAGGACATAAAATATTTTCCAGCACCTAAATTATCAACCAGTTAGACTCCACAGAGCTCCCAGCGACTAAACCAACAAACAAAGAGCCATGGAGGGACCGTGGCTCCAGCTGCATATGTAACAGAGGATGGCCTTATTGGACATCAAAGGGAGGAGAGGCCCTTGGTCCTGAGAAGGCTCTTTGCCCCAGTATAGAAGAATGCCAGAACAGGGAAAGGAGTGGGTGGGTTGGTGAACAGGGTGAGAGGGGATGGCATGGGGGAATTTTGGAAGAGAAACCAGAAAAGAAATGTAAATTTAATAATAATAATAATAAAGTGCACCCCATCTTCCCTAACTTCAAAAACAAAGAAAATTACTAAAATTCAAGATTTTGTTATTTTACTAAACTAAATACATTTAATTAATTTTGGAGTTACTAATAAATTTTTTAACTCAGGTTTCAATTAAATTCTTACTTAAGTATAAATAAGAGTACATAAGAGGATGTCCAATAAGGCCATCCTCTGTTACATATGCATTGTATAAAATTCTTACTTAAATATTGCAATGTTTTTAAGTGGCCTTATCAAGTTTATGACATTGGGGCTAGAGAGATTGGAGGTTATAAGCACTCTTTGTTCCTCCATAGGACCTAGGTTCAATTCCCAGAAACCACTAAAAATAGTTTAATACGTTGATTCATTTATTGGTTGGTTGATTTATGGTGTGTGTGTGTGTGTGTGTGTGTGTGTTTGTGTGTGTGTGAGAGAGAGAGAGAGACAGAGACAGAGACAGAGAGACAGAGAGAGACAGAGACAGAGACAGAGACAGAGACAGAGACAGACAGAGAGACAGAGAGACAGAGAGAGAAAGAGACAGAGACAGAGACAGAGACAGAGACAGAGAGACAGACAGAGAGACAGAGAGAGTTTGCACAACACGAAGCACAGCAATCTGAATTTCAGAGAACAGTGAGAAAAAAATGCTGGAATTGTTCTCCCTTTTCCTACATCAGTTGCAGGAACTGAAGTAACTCATGTCAGCAGGCTTTCTGGCAAGTACTATTACGACCTGAGCCATTTTACAGGCTTTAGTTGTAATGAAGAATGATGAAGTCCACCTTCCTGGATGGATAGACGACTGTGACCGTATCAGATAGCTTGAAGAAGGCAAGGAGCACACAAGACACAGTGCACAAGAAACGGTAAATACCAAGGGTCAAAAAGATGTAGTATGTGGTGGGAGCTCACTGGCTTGGAGAAGTGGAGGCCTTTTTGACTGGACATGTACATTTTAGTCTTCAGTCACATGTGGACAGACTGAGTTAGGACTGTCTTCTTATGGACCTTTTGTTCCAGGATACCCACACTCCATTCACACACATGCTTTCTTGGCTTTGCTTCTCTGAACTTCAGAGAAGAATATAGAGGTTTCTTACTAAGTATGTCCCTCCTCCTCAACCTTCTACTTACAGAGAGTACACAAGCAAAGCTTGAAGTTATGTCCAATGTTTTTGGTATAAGAAATTATGTTTGTGCTGGGCGGTGGTGGTACACAACATTAATCCCAACACTTGGGAGGCAGAGGCAGGAGGATTCCTGAGTTTGAGACCAGCCTGGTCTACAGAGTGTGTTCTAGGACAGCCAGGGCTACACAGAGAATCCCTGTCTCAAAAAACAAACAAACAAACAAACAAACCAAAAAACCAAAAACCAAAACAAAACAAAAACACAAAAAAACAAAAAGGGAAAAAAAAGAAAGAAATTACGTTTGCAATCGTTGCAGGAACACATGTCTTCCTCGGAAACACACATGAGTCTGTCTACCTTTCCTCATGCACAGACACAGGGCAGCTACTCTGGGAATGTATATCATTTTCCTCAGTTTGCAGGATGCTTTGATTTTCATGTCCTAAACTCTATAGAACAACACTATAATTTTAGTTTTTCAGTAGACACTATTTCATTTTTAATAAAGACTAAGAAGAAAATAACATATTTTTTGCATTATTTAGGTTTGATTCATGTGCATATTAGATAAACAGAGCCTCAAAGAAAAGTAAAAATGTGGGAGCCAGTCAGGCAAATGGCAAAACAAAACATTCCTTTATCACAAATTTTTTTTTGTAAATTGTCATCATGTACTTTATTTTTCACATGATGTTGGGCACCCTTTTGGCATAGGAATATTCTGTTTATAAAAATGGAAGGGGCTGCATTCGAGTCAGTGCATAGCTCCCAGGATCCTGACTCTAGTCACGCCGGGACTCTCTCAAATGCTGGAGCAGAGGAAAGTAGCTGTCCCAACGTAGATGGAGACAGACTACTGAAACCTACTCTAAATTTGATAGCACCAGTGGAAATTGGACATTGATTCAACTTGAGGCCAAAAAATATGTTAAAACTTGGGTAACAAATTTAAACATATAATTAGTATGAATTTCAAAATGATAATTAATCCAAGAGTATTAAGCTTTCAGTGTTTCCCACTTTTGACTCTGTGGAAAGAGAGTTGTAAAAATAAAATTTATAGTTTTGTGACTGTGGCATAATCCAGGGATTTACCACATTTATTGTTGTCCTGCTTTTGGTTAAATTAATTTTCTCATCTATCAACTTCTCCCTTTATTGTGAAGAATTGGCCGGACATGGGCTTTTTCTTTCTTTCTTTCTTTCTTTCTTTCTTTCTTTCTTTCTTTCTTTCTTTCTTTCTTTCTTTCTTTCTTTCTTTCTTTCTTTCTTTCTTTCTTCTTTCTTTCTTTCTTTCTTTCTTCTTTTTTTCTTTCTTTCTTCTTTCTTCTTTCTTTCTTTCTTTCTTTCTTTCTTTCTTTCTTTCTTTCTTTCTTTCTTTCTTTCTTTCTTTCTTTCTAAGGCTTCCAGCCTCTACTTCTCCAAGCTAGTGAGTTCCCACCAGAATGGGGTGACTTTGTTGACCCTTGGTTCTTTTGTACTGTATCATGTTTGTTCCTTGTTTTCTTCAAACTATCTGATGCAGTCACTGTCAATTCCTCCAGGAATGTGGACTCATTATTCTATCAGATTTTCTAGACAATGTCAGCAAAAAGAACAAAAACTGATAATATGTGTGTGTGTGTGTATGTATAATATGATCATATGTATACATACTCTATGTATATGATAATATAATATCTATATCTATATCTATATCTATATCTATATCTATATCTATATCTATATCTATATCTATATCTATATCTATATCTATATCTATATCTATATCTATATCTATATCTATATCTATATCTATCTATCTATCTATCTATCTATATATATATATATATATACAGAGAGAGAGAGAGAGAGAGAGAGAGAGAGAAGAGAAGAGAGAGAGAGACTTTGAAGACTGAACATAAGGCTATTTCTGGAAAGAATTGTGCCTTTGCATCCTAAATAAAAACTGATGATATTGTGTAAAAATAATGAAAATGATATGGCCCAAATATGGCCAATTGAATTGTACTAATCCTTTGGCTACACTCATTGATTAAGAGATGGAAAATAACCCAAATTTAAACAACTAGCAGGGGGAAAAACTCTTTTTCTGAAAAATCAATCATATTTATATATGATTTATATATATAACAACTACTGCTAAAACTTGGAAATACTTTGTCTGTAACTGATCGTGTGAATTTAGAAATAGCTTCTTATCAGCTGAATTTCCTTTTACTGCTCTGGAAAATCATAGTATTGCTACCAATATCACAATTACATGAACCAATACATTTATTTTTAAGATAGAAATACATTCTCCATTTGCAAGAAAATGAGTTTGGACTAGTGAAAAATTTTACCTATAAATATATATGGAATTTTTTGTCTCAAGTTGAAAAACAGAATCAAGTAATTTAGGTATTCAAAGGTAATAAAAAAAGTCTCACAAAAAAATCACATATAGTATGATATGTCCAAAGACAGAAATCACACAACACTTTATGACAGAACTTGACTTAGTGATTTCCAGCAATTGGTAAGAATCTAGAAGTTGAACTGAAACTAATAGAAAAGAAACTGGGGAAGACCCTAGAGGACATGGGCACAGGGGAAAAGTTCCTGAACAGATCACCAATAGCTTATGCTCTAAGATCAAGAATTCACAAATGGGACCTCACAAAATTACAAAGTTTCTGTAAGGCAAAGGACACTGTTAAAAGGACAAAACGGCAACCATCAAAGTGGGAAAGGATATTCACCAACCCTACATCTGATAGAGGGCTAATATCCAATATATACAAAGAACACAAGAAGTTAGATCCCAGGGAACCAAATAACTCTATTAAAAAATGGGGCACAGATCTAAACAAAGAATTTTCACCTGAAGAAATTCGGATGGCTGAGAGGCACCTTAAGAAGTGCTCAACATCATTAGTCATTAGGGAAATGCAAATCAAAACAACCCCTGAGATTTCACCTTACACCAGTCAGAATGGCTAAGGTCAAAAACTCAGGAGACATCAGGTGTTGGCAAGGATGTGGAGAAAGAGGAACACTCCTCCACTGCTGGTGGGGCTGTAAGATGGTACAACCACTTTGGAAATCAGTCTGGCGGTTCCTTAGAAAACTGGACATGACACTTCCGGAGGACCCTGCTATACCTCTCCTGGGCATATACCTAAAGGATTCTCCGGCATGCAATAAAGACACATGCTCCATTATTCATAGCAGCCTTATTTATAATAGCCAGAAACTGGAAAGAACCCAGATGCCCCTCAAAGGAGGAATGGATACAGAAAATGTGGTATATTTACACAATGGAATACTACTCAGCAATTAGAAACAATGAATTCACAAAAATTTTAGGCAAATGGTTTGATCTGGAAAATATCATCCTAAGTGAGGTAACCCAATCACAAAAGAATACACATGGAATGCAATCTTGGATTAGTGGATATTAATTAGCCAAGAAGCCCTGAATACCCAAGGCACAAATTGCATAACAAATGACTCCCATGAAGAAGTATGGAGAGGGTGCTGATCCTGGAAAGGATTGATCTAGCATTGGAGGGGAATATAAGGACAGAGGAAAAAAAGGAGGGAGGTGATTGGAGAATGGATGGAGAGAAGAAGGTTTATGGGACATATGGGGAGGGGGGATCTGGGAAAGGGGAAATCATTTGGAATGTTAACAAAGAATATAGAAAATAAAAATATATATAAAAAAATGAAGTTAAAATGATAGCTGTTCTTGGGAACCTTATGGGGATTCCTGTAACTTTTTGAAATTAGGTAATAGTAGAGGCTTTGTAACCTTTTGAATACATAAATATTCTAGAGCAATGAACAGTATAGATGAGTATGCGTCATTGGATATGAGCCATACATCAAAAAAGTTTTACAAAGAAAAATGCAACAGAAAGAAATTATGAGATGGAAGCATCTATCCTGTAATGGGTGTCAGACAACTGTTGTGGGTTCCATTTTTAGATAACTGAAAAGTACAAACTTCCTTTATGCTTGTGACAGAGGCTGTAGCCTTATCAGTAATGGAAGCTTCCATTTTGATAATGGAAAAATATGTTAATGTTTTGTTATTGTCTCTAGTCATTTGGGTGAGTTCTCATCATTAAATAGATAGATAGATAGATAGATAGATAGATAGATAGATAGATAGATAGATAGATAGATAGATAGATAAAAGGTTAGAGAGATGGGTCATCTTTTTAAAGTATAGAATCACAACCAAATGGTCAAGAAATATGCTTTCCCAATCTGACCCAGTTAAATTTCTCATTGACCTTCAAGATCTTTCGCATTCATCAGATTATTACAGAAAAGTACAGAGAAAATTATATGTGAAACATGTGATAGGTAGAAGGAAGAGCCTCTTTAGCCATTGTGAATATCTACTGTGGTACTTACATTTAAGTTATAAACAGACTTTCATTAGCTCCTGCCAGTAAAACGTTATATTTTGCCTGTTCCTTCAGAGAGTAGGTAGTTTCACAATCTGTTTTGAATTAATATAAGACTACATATGCTAGAGAGAATTTATGATTAGTAAAGTGCCTGTAGGGAAGCAAAATAATTACAAATATGATACAAGAAAAATGATTTTGTTTCAGTTAGTATAGTCAGTTCTTCAGAAAGAAAATGAGAGGGAGCATTTTAATAGTCATAGATAAAATTTAAGCTATCAGTCAGTGTTTGTTGGTAATCTTCTAAACAACTTCTCAGCTATATATGGAGATTTTAATTTAAACATCAAAAATTATGAAATTGTTTCCATATGATATGAGCTCTACTAGAACTTTAATTGTCTAATAGAAGTTGGAAAACTGTAATATAAAAATACTTGAGGTTAGATTTACAATTTCTCACCAAATTCTTTGTGCTTTCAAAATTTAAACATTTTACGTTGAGCTCTATAAATTCAACCTATAAAAAGAAATGATAAATTGCTATACTTGTTTCCTTCACATGGGCAATTTTCAAAATTACTGTTCAGTATATTTAATTACTTAAAATTACTCTGAAATCATTCTTCAAAAATAAAATGCATTATTATAATAGAAAATCACACTTCAAATTTGAGAAAGAAAATTGCACTCAGAAATATATACAGTTTATAATTGATTTGAGTATCAAACTAGTAATCCAAATTAGATGAGACAGATGATAAAAATTAGAGCACATTGGCCTAATTCTACTTAGCACTTTTTGTGTGCTTATAAGAGAGATCTTTAAAAAAGAATATGCTGTGAATGAATAGTACATTTACATGGTCATTTAAATACAGCATTAATTGATATTTTAAAAGATAAACATGTGAAAACCAAAAAGTGCTTTTTGTCTTTGATTTTAATCAAGCTCCGTGGGTCCACAGTGTTGTTGGAAAGTGTTGTGTTAACCATGAGCCTTAAGTCAGACTGAAGTGTTGGCACAACACCTTTAGTGTTGAGCAGGAGCACAAGAATGGGAAAAACACAGTCTTTGATTATTGTTTTTTCAATACAATGTCAGAAAGATAGTGACCCAAAATATCCCTTAGACAATAATGCATGATCTGCTTTCAGTTCCTCTCAGGGATTATTACTAGACATAGTTTCTTGTCTGAAACACTTGTATTTATATTATATTATATATATAATATATAATATATAATATATATTATATATATTCTTTTCCTTTTGTCCTTTTTATTAGATATTTGCTTTATTTACAGTTCAAATGATATCCCCTATCCTCCTTATTGCTCTGAAAACCACCTATCCCTTCTCCCCTCTCCCTGCTTACCACCACTACCCATATTCCTGACATACCCCTACTCTGGGGACCAATGGCCTCTCCTCTCATTGATATCTGAAATGGTCATCTTCTGCTATGCTACATGTAGCTGGAGCCGTGGGTCCCTCCATGTGTACTCTTTGGTTGGTGGTTTAGTCCCTGGGAGCTCTGGGGCTACTGGCTGGTTCATATTATTGTTCCTCCTGTGGGGCTACAAACCTCTTCAGCTCCTTGGGACCTTTCTCTAGCTGCTCCATTGGGGACCCTATTCTCATTCTATTGGTTGGCTGTGAGCCATGGGTGTTTTGAATCACTTTCCAATAAGGATCAAAGCATCCACACTTTGGTCTTCCTTCATCTTGAGCTTTGTGTGGTCTGAGTTGCATGTAGGGTATTCTGAGCTTTTGGGTTAATATCCACCTATCAGCGGGTGCATACCAATGTGTTCTTTTGTGAGTAGGTTACCTCACTCAGAATGAGAGATTTTCTAGCTCCAGCCATTTGCTTAAGAATTTCGTGAATTCATTGTTTTTAATAGCTGAATACTATTCCATTGTGTAAATATACAGTATTTTCTGTATCCATCCACTGTTGAGGGATACCTGGGTTCTTTCCATCTTCTGGTTATTATAAATAAGGCTGCTATGAATGTAGTGGAGCATGTGTCCTTATTACATGTTGGAGCATCTTCTGGATATATGCCCAGGAATGGTATAGCTGGGACCTCAGATAATGCTATATACAATTTTCTGAGGAACCTCCAAACTGACTTCAAGAGTGGTTTAACCAGCTTGCAATCCCACCAGAAATAGAGCAGTGTTCCTCTTCCTCCACATCCGCATCTGCTGTACCCTGAGTTTTTCATCTTAGTCATTCTGATTGGTGTGTAGTGGAATATCAGGGTAGTTTTGAGTTGCATTTTTCTTATGATTAAGGGTGTTGAACATTTCTTTAGGTGTTTCTCAACCATCCTGTATTCCTCGGTTGAAAATTCTTTGTTTAGCTCTATATCCCATTTTTAATAGGGTTATTTGGTTCCCTAGATTCTAACTTCTTGAGTTCTTTGTATACATTGGATATTAGCCCTCTGTCAGATGTAGGATTTATAAAGATCTTTTCCAAATTTGTTGGTTGCCATTTTGTCCTATTGACAGTGTCCTTTGCCTTACAGAAGCTTTGCCATTTTATAAGGTCCTATTTGTCAATTCTTGATCTTAAACCATAAGCTATTAGTGTTCTGCTCAGGAAACATTTTCCCTCTTCCCATGTGCTCCAAGTTCTTCCCCACTTTTTCTTCTATTAGATTCAGTGTATCTGGTTTTATGGGGAGGACCTTGATCCACTTGGAATCGAGCTTTGTACAGGGAGATAAGAATAGATCAATTTGCATCCTTCATCCTTCTACATGTGGACTGCCATTTGACCCAGCACCATTTTTTGAAAATGCTGTCTTTTTCCCACTGAATGGTTTTAGCTCCTTTATCAAAGATGAAATGATTGAAGGTGTGTGGGTTCGTTTTTGGGCCTTCAATTCTATTCTGTTGACTTACCTGCCAGTCATTGTACCAATACCATGCAGTATTTAATCACTATTTCTCTGTAGTATATCTTGATGTTAGGAGTGGTGATTCTGCCAGAAGTTCTTTTATTGTTGAGAATAGTGATCTATCCTGACTTTTATTGTTATTCCAGATAAATTTGGAAATTGCTCTTTCTAAATCTATGAAGAATTGAATTGGAATTTTGATGGGGATTGCATTGAATCTGGAGATTTCTTTTGGCAAGATGGCAATTTTTAATATATTAACCCTGCCAATCTATGAGCATGGGAGTTCTTTCCATCCTCTGAGATCTTCTATTTCTTTCTTCAAAGACTTGAAGTTCTTGTTATGCAGATATTTCACTTGCTTAGTTAGAGTCATGGCATAGAATTTTATATTAGTTGTGACTTTTGTGAAGGATGTAATTTTCCTAATTTCTTTCTCAGCCTCTTTCTTCTTTGAGTTTAGAAAGGCAACTGATTTGTTTGAGTTAATTTTATATATAGCCACTTTGCTGAAGTTGTTTATAAAGTTTAGGAGTTCTCCAGTGAAATTTTTGGGGTCACTTGAGTGTACTATCATATCATCTGCAAATAGTGATACTTTGACTACTTCCTTTCCAATTTGTATCCTTTTGACCTTCTTTTGTTGTCTAATTGCTCTGGCTAGGACTTCAAATACTATATTAAATAGGTAGGAAGAGTGTGAACAGCCTTGTCTAGATCCTAATTTCAGTGGGACTGATACAAGTTTCTCTCCATTTAGTTTGATATTGGCTAATGGTTTGCTGTATATTACTTTCACTATGTTTAGGTATGTTCCTTGAGTTCCTGATCTTTCCAAGACGTTTATCATGAAGAGGTGTTGGATTTTTGTCAAATGCTTTCTCAGCATGTGTTTTTTGTTCCTTTGAGTTTGTTTATGTATTGGATTACATTGATGGATTTCTGCATATTGAACCATCCCTGCATCCCTGGGATGAAGACTACTTGACCATAGTGATGATCGATTTGATGTGTTCTTGGATTCAGTTGGCAAGAATTTTATTGAGTATTTTTGAATCAATAATCATAAGGGAAATTGGTCTAAAGTTCTATTTCTTTGTTGGGTGTTTGTGTGGTTTAGGTATCAGAGTAATTGTGGCTTCATGGAACGAATTGGGTATTGTTTCTTCTGTTTATATTTTGTGGAATAGTTTGAAGATTATTGGTAGTAGGTCTTCTTTGAAGGTCTGATAGACCTCTGCATTAAACCCATCTCGTTCTGGGCTGTTTTTTGGTTTGGAGATTATTAATGACTGCTTCAATTTCTTTAGAGGTTGAATCATATATCTGATTCTGATTTAACTTTGGTACCTGGTATCTGTCTAGAAAATTGTCTATTTCATCCAGATTTTCCAGTTTTGTTGAGTATAGGCTTTTGTATTAAGATGTGATGATTTTTTTGATTTCCTCAGTATCTGTTATTAAGTCTCCCTTTTAATTTCTGATTTTGCTAATTTAGATACTCTCTCTGTGACCTCTGATTAATTTGGCTAAGGGTTTATCTATCTTGTTGGGTTTTTTTTTTTCAAAGAACCACCTCCTGGTATGCTTGATTCTTTGTATAGTTGGTTTTTTTGTTGTTGTTGGTTTTTTTTGGGTTTTTTTTTTTTTTGCTTTGTTTTGTTTTGTTTTTACTTGGTTGGTTTCCGTCCTGATTTTGATGATTTTCTGCTGTCTACTCCTCTTGGATGTATTTGCTTCCTTTTGTTCTAGAGTCTTCAGCTGTGCTGTTAAGCTGTTAATATATGCTCTTTCCAGTTTCTTTTTGGAGGCACTCAGAGCTGTGAGTTTTCCTCTCAGCACTGTGTTCATTGTGTCTAATGAGTTTGGGTATGCCGTGCCTTCATTTTCATTAAATTCTAAGAAGTCTTTCATTTCTTTCCTTATTTCTTCCTTGACCAAGTTATTGAGTAGAATATTTTACAGTTTCCATGTATATGTGGGCTTTCTGTTGTTTTTGGTGTTATTGAAGACAAGACTTAGTCCATGGTGATCTGATGGGGTACTCGGAATTATTTCAATGTTCTAATATCTGCTGAGGTCTGTTTTGTGACTGAGTATATGCACAATTTTGGAGAAGATACCGTGAGGTGCTGAGAAGAAGGTATATTCTTTTGTTTTAGGATAAAATGCTCTATAGATATCTGTTAAATCTATTCGGTTCATAACTTCTGTTACTTTCACTGTGTCTCTGTTTAGTTTGTCTTTCCCTGATCTGTCCATTGATGAGAGTGGGCTGTTGAAGTTTCCCACTATTATTGTGTGGCGTGCATTATTTGCTTTGAGCTTTAGTAAAGCTTCTTTTATGAATGTGGGTGCCCTTCTATTTGGAGCATATATATTCAGAATTGAGAGTTCATTTTGGTAGATTTTTCCCTTAATGAGTATGAAGTGCCTTTCGTTATTGATTACTTTAGGTTGAAGGTCGATTATATTCAATATAAGAATGGCTACACCAGCTTGTTTCTTGGGACCATTTGCTTGGAAAACTGTTTTCCAACCTTTTACTCTGAGGTAGTGTCTGTCTTTGTGTCTGAGGTGAGTTTCCTGTATGCAACAAAATGTTGGGTCTTGTTTATGTATTCAGTCTGTTAGTCTATGTCTTTTCATTGGGGAATTAAGGACATTGATATTAAGAGATAGAAAGGAGAAGTGATCATTGCTTCATGTTATTTTTTTATTAGAGGTGTAGTTATGTTTGTGTAGGTCTATTCTTCTTGGTTTATTACAAGAAGATTGATTTCTTGTTTTTTCTAGTGTGTAGTTTCCCTCTGTTTGTTCGTGGTTTCCATTCATTATCCTTTGAAGGCCTGGATTTGTGAAAAGATATTCTGTAAATTTGTTTTTGTCATGGAATACCTTGGTTTCTCCATCTATGGAAATTGAGAGTTTTACTGGGTATAGTAGCCTGAGTTGGCATTTGTATTCCCGTAGGGTCTGTATGACATGTATGAAGCCCAGGATCTTCTGGCTTTCATATTCTCTGGCGAGAAGTCTGGTGTAATACTAATAGGTCTGCCTTTATAAGTTACTTGACCTTTTTCCCTTACTGCTTTTAATATTCATTTTTTGCTTAGTGCATTTGGTGTTTCTATTATGTAATTGAATTTTAGTAATTACTTATTTAAAAATGTGTTTCCACTTTTGAACAAATCAAACATACTTTAATTTCTTACGTTCTTGTTAAACATACTGTACTCAACTATTGTGTACTCATTACTCATTACCTTTATGTCACAGTTTGCATGTCTCTAAACTGCACTATCCATGCTCTGTTTCGAGGTTTGGACTCTTCAGATATGTCCAACTTTTTGACATTGTCGAATGACATTGTTATCTGTGAAGTTCATTCTTGTTAAGTGTATAGAGGAAGTGTTTAAAAAACCCTCATATTGCTCATAACCTTGTTATGTAAGCTTTAACCTTGTTTGAAGTCATATTTGTAGCTATCTTTGGCTATATGTAGCCTTCAATATGCATGTTAGACTTGCCTGGTTGCATATTTCTAAATCTTCTTCTTCCTAGTTCCTGTGTAATTGTGATAATATTGACCAGTGTGTTATGAGTGGTAGTAGGATGTATTAATTCTCTAAACATTCTCTTTGTCCTTTTAGCACACATACACACACACACAGAGAGAGAGAGAGACACACAACAAAACAAAAAACAAAAAACCCAGAAACACCTATGAACCTGCCTACGAATTTGTCAAAGTGCACAAAGTCCACCAACATCCAAAAAAGTGCCTGTTCCTTTATCCTGTCTCCCCAGAGACATTAGTAGAGCTTAGAGCCAGCCCGTAGTGTGAACACTGCTTAGGTAGTAACAAGCTTTCTTTGAAGCCAGTAAATTCTGAAGGTTTATTTGCTGCTATAGCATACACTGATTGATATGCTTTCCCCAAGAACTTTCCCATGGAAATTCTGCTTCCTCTTACATAGCTTTATTTTTCTTTATAGCACTTAGTACTTGACATGCCTTGCTTACTAGCACATAAACTCTATGAAAGGGGGATGCAGCTTGATTCATGGCTCTATCTATAGCTTCTAGAACAAAGCTCTACACAAAACAAGTACTTGTGAAATATTTATTGAATGGGGAATGTAGCCCCACATAAAAAGACGTGTGCTAAATTGGGCATGTCAAATATAACACATTGTTTAAAACAACTTCCGAAAATGCTGTGTGGTTTTCTTTTTTTCTTGCTGTCCAGAACAAAAAACAGAATTTGTATGTGGTTATAATTGAATTTCTTTTGATAAAAGTTCCTATGTTAAAATCATAAAATACTGAATCAATTGAAAATTATATAATTTCTCCATGTAGTATATATACTGCCTCTTAAGCAGAGATGTTGAATCAGTGCTTGCGAATGTAATTAGCAAACAAATTATGCCAGCATGATTTTCTATTACCTCTCACTTATTTAGATATTCCTGAGTACATCATTTTAGTTTCTTATCACAGCCATTTTTTTCTCTTAATGTTGGTTCTTCATGGTCTACTAATCTTATTTGATGCCACCATGCTAATAGGTGATAGATCCATCATTCATTATTCCTTCCTTATTTTCATTATAAAGGAATACCTTGATTAGGCTACTGCATGAATATAGTGTGGAGTTTGTGGAGTTACATTTTCAGGCCAGTAACAATTCTTTCCATTATCACTGAGGAGGCTGTGTCCTGATGATGCCCACTCTTGGCTCACTCCACAGGAACTCTATCTTCCCAGTGGGTTATCTTTCTTCCTGAATGTCCTTAAATGTTGTCTTGAATGTGTTATTTTTATGAAGATAATCCCAGTTCTTTGGAAAGACACATTGAAAGAAAAGTTACAGTCATGACAACTGAGACTACTATACAACACCTAAGACTGAGAATAAGAATCCTATACCAATATCAAGCCACCCTTGTGAAAATTCATACTGTAACATTTGCAATTCTTGGGAAATCTTGCTTCAGAGACAAAGCTTCTAGTTTGAGGTTGGACAGAGGTGGATGGGCATGGGAACAGAAGGGATAATGTAGGAGAGATGGAGGATGGGAGCGCAGGGAAAGATAGTTGAAATAGTTGGACATTTAGGGTATAATATGGAAATTATGCACTTCAAATTCTCTGGGACCTATGAAGTTACCCCTAGTGAGGATTCCCAGGAATAGAGGATATAAAACCTCAAACAGTCATCTTCTGTATATAGGTTAGTCTCACAGTGGAGAGACTGAGACACAGAATCCCAGTCATAAAATCTGTCCTGCCTACACGATGCACTGGAGCAATGGGTGGGTAAGAGTATGTGGGAGTAGACATCCAATGACTGGTCTAACCTAAGGCTCACATCATGCAAGGAAGCCCACGCCCAAAAATGCTTCTCTGGACAGGAGCCGGAACCCTGGATGGCTCTGATATATAGGATAAAACCAAAGAAGATTGACCAAACAGTCTATGAAATGTAAAATGATCCCTAATGATAATCTGCTATACTTCTAGGATCAGTGTCTAGTCCAATTGTCATCAGCGAGTCTTTCTTCTGCAGCTGATGAAAGCAGATACAGAGCACCACAGCTAAATGTTAGGCTGAGATCTTGTGAGGGGTGGGGAGTGCTGTTCAGAACAAGGAGAGAAAAACTATAGTGTTCAGAGGGATTTAAAATACCAGCAAAACATTGCCCACACGATACACTTTATAGGGGGCGGAGAAAAACTGAAGCAGCAACCACTGAAGCCTGTACGGGTCTCTCTGCATACATGCTTGGTTATTTAGCTTGAGGTTTTTACTAGAGTGGATGTTATCTTCAACTCTTTAGCCAGCTTATGGGACCCCTTTCTTCCTATTGGGTTGAGCCATCCAATAATGATATAAGGGTATATCACTAGTCTTATGAATCTTGCTATGTTGAATTCATTTGATATCCCTGGGAGCCCTGTTTTTTTCTGAAAGCTAACAGAGAAGCAGTAGATCTGGGGAGAAAGGAGGTGAGGGGAGGCTTGTAGGAACTGAGGGATGGAAAACTACCATCAGGATTATTTTATGAGAGAATAAACAGAAGAGAAAAAGGAAAGGAAAGGAAAGGAAAGGAAAGGAAAGGAAAGGAAAGGAAAGGAAAGGAAAGGAAAGGAAAGGAAAGGAAAGGAAAGGAAAGGAAGAGAACCAAAGCATCTTTTTACATTATAGGTGCAGTTCAAAGAGGTCAAGCCTTTAGTCCTGGGCATGCATGGATGATTTTTCAATGTTGTAAAATATTAATCATTATGGTCATCTAGAGGAGAATGGCTTATTTTGGCTCATGATTTCACTTCTTTTAATCTATGACAAACTGGTCACACTGCCACTGTACCTAGAACAGGTCTGCATAGCATGGAAGGGAGATAGAGAAGTTGAAATAAGATTCTCGCCATATAAAAGTCAGAATGAGGAGGATGAGGAAGGAATAGTCCCGTAATCTAGCTCAAAGATACAATCTGGTGACAGAATTTCTCCCTAGGTACTTGCCACCTATTTTCCAGCTTTCCTAAGAGTATTTTACAGATTCTATGCCTTTAATACATGGCCTATTTGATTACATTCCATATCCATGTAAGGTATTTATTATCAGCCTTTGTGATGCTGAGATCCTTTAGTACAGTCCGTCTTGTTGTTATGACTCCTCCAACCATAAAATTATTTTTGTTGGTACTTCTTAACTGTAATTTTTCTTATGTTATGAATCATAATGCAAATATGTTATGTGCAGAATATCTGTTATGTAAACTCTAAAGGGGGTATGATCTACAAGTTGAGAGCCACGGGCCTAATGGGAGTGTATTCTACTGTCAGTGAAAAGTAGCTTAGTTCATCCTCTACCAGAAGTAACTCTACAGGGATTCTGCAAAATTATACTGTATCATTGTTAGAATGTTGGATCATAAAGACAAAAACATTGTATCTTAGAGTTGTGTTAGTGTAAAATTGAGATTATAGTGTACATACCTGACTGACTGAAAGTGACTGAGAAAAATACAGCATAATCCACTGAAAACAGAGACCCATTTGATCATGCTGTCTAAGCTCCCACTGAGTAGTAAAAATAAAGCTTCTTCTGCTTCCCATATCTCAGCAGTTACCATAAAACATAGGTGGATAAAGTCTAAGAGTCAGCATTTAGTTCCCCTGGCCCTGAGGATGCTTGAGTCAAGCAAGGTAGTTCCATATCAACAAGGCAGCAGTATATGACATTGGAGTTCTTCATTATAGAAACATTGTTCGCACTGAGAAAGTTTCATTTTTGAAAGTTTAGAGACATCTGGAATCCATGTGCAGTATCAACAGAGAGCTGTCAAAGAAAAAATAAATGTGTTTTAAAGTTTTGAAACTACTTTGAGGCAGAGGCATACAGTAACAGTCAGCATTGCTTAATCACAGAGGCAATGCCAAAGAACCCTAAAAATTTATAAAAGTGTTGCTACTACTTACTCAAGACATAACCATTTAAGCATAAAGAAATCATGAAATGCCATGAAACTACAATTCAATTCTCTATTTATACGTGTCTTATAAAATAAACTTTCATTTACTGTATTCCTTATATTTGAATATATCAGTGCTAAGATTCAAATACATAAGCACAACAAAAATGATAAATTTACTCTTTTCCTCTAGAAAAGATGTAAATATTTTTTACTTGTAAAAAAATGGCTATACAGTCTTTCATGGCTTAATGTAAATGTGACATGATCAAGGTTTTCATAAATCTGCTTTTTGTTTATAATGTTAAAACTTCCCAGCATTCTTCCCTGAGTGGAAATTATTGTTGTAATGGCTTTCTCATCACATGCTATTAATAATAAGTCTGGATTTCAAGGTGCCCAGTGTTTTTGTGGTTAATGTTTAGCATGTTTACTAGGCTGTCACAAGATATATACCACTACTATATTAGCTATCCCAACTGTCAATTTGAATAATATTACTTTTGGAAATTCCACCACTACTCTTAGCAACTCTGACAGTTAAAAGGGAAGTACAGTCAGAATAGTTTGACCTTAAATGAGCATTCTACCTGGAACTAACTTTTACCATGCAACTATTATTATTTCTGTGATACATAGATTATTTTCTTCCCATGCCTATATGTAAGCTGCAGATGTTATGGGGAAAGATGGATTTTTATCACATTAAATTTTGGCTGTGTAAGAGCTGGAATTCAAATTAGTAAATGAATATGATGGCAATTATGAACATAAATTTGAGTCAGGTGTCAAAAGGAGAGTAATACTGCATTCACTAAATCTGGCTCAGTCTTATGGAAAAGGACAAGCAGATTATAAAGTTTTCCAAGTAATTCAAGTAAGGAGTATAGATAGGTTTTCATTGTTAGAAGCTGCTCCAGCAATTTGGTTTCACTCCATCTAGATTACTGCTGTGATTAAGGTATTACCAGCATGAACTATGATTGTACTGCAGAAAATTTAGAGAAGAAAAATGTAATCACAAACCTTAAAAATATCACAGAATATACATCAATATTTGTACACAATAGTTTATGCTAAAAAACAGAAATATGTGTTAATAAAATATGTATAGCTCATTCTTTTTTAAAAGATTTTTTGTAAAATTTCTCCTTCAAAAGTAATTCTATAAAATAAATTTACAAGGGTAACAATGTCAACAAAATAGTTGACTGTAGGTATTTGACATATGTTCCTCTGAAACAAAATATAGAAAGGAAAGGAAATCCAGTTGGTATTGCTCTGGTGTATTTGTAATGGAGTATAAAAATACATTAGGGGTATGGCCATGACCACAAGGAATGCATGGGTATAAATGGCCTTAGAGAAAACAATGAACTCAATGTGTATCTACCATCCCGATCAAGATCCAAAACAGTAAGTTGGTAAGGGTCCCCACCAGAACCCTGAAGTATTTGCTACATAGGACACATTCAGATCTTATGACTCAGCCCATTGGAGATCCTGCTAGAGAAGCAGCACTACTCCTGGCAAAGGAGCTGCTTTATGCCCCCACTTGTCCTTGCCAGGATCCTAGGGTCTGTGAATTATCTTGAGCTACTGCACTCAAGCAGATATCCTCTAGCTGAGACATGACCTGCCTGCATTTGAGAGCCCAGTCTGACAAAATAGCAGCATGGTCCTTCCAATCTCTCTCATGAATAAAACCTCTGTGGAAAAGATAGGCTGGAAGAAGCTACCTAGAAATGTGCCAGTTCCCCTATCTCGACTTCATGAGAAAGGTAAACAAACCACCCTGAGCAGGTTGGCTCCCAGTTCTCCCAAAAGCCTATGCACAATCCTAGAGGCCAAAGGTTACATTCTGTGCCATGTATATTTGCACACAGTGGAGTGACCTTGGCCAGGCACAAATTTTTGAAACTGATAAGACACACTATCTTTGTAAGCAAACAAACAGCAAATGGCTTGAATAAGACAAACAGAACCTGGAAGGCTTGCTATGTCCTCACATAGGCATAACACGTGAAGAATTGATGAAATAATCTGTGTCAACAAAAGTGAAGAGCAAAGTGGAAAAGCAATCCTGGTAGCCCCAGGAACCTAGACCACGTCTAGATCTGTGCCATGATTCATAGGGATGCTAGCTAAATAAGATGCGCAAACCCTACAGTACTTTACCCACCTGGAGACAAGGACCCCAGAATCTAGTTAGCATAAAGATTATAAAACTCACCCCACAAGAAATGCATTTACTGTGAAAGTCATTCTGAACATTCATCTACCAGTTGTGCAAGTTTCATTACAGGGACACAAGAATCATGAAATAGGATGTTAAATGACCACTTCAAAGGAACATAATTTTCTCAGCAGCAGAAAGAGAAAGGCAAACAGATAAATAGGTTCAGAGCCAAGTAGTCAAAAGTAATAATTTAAATGAAACTCAACTAGATATATAAGAATGATATGCCCAAAATTAGGAAGACAATTAAAGATTATTTTATAATAAGAGCAGCTCCAAAGAAGGAAGTTATTGCTAATATATATATTATATTTATTATATTATATTATATTATATTATATTATATTATATTATATTATATTATATTATATTATATTATATTATATTATATTATATATTATATTATATTAATGTAGATAGATAGATAGATAGATAGATAGATAGATAGATAGATAGATCCAACCAAATTTGGAAAACTCGATTTGGTAAATGTTTTCAGGTATAAAGAAAAAGAAGTTAGAACCCAGAGCAATAATATAAAACTCAGCAACTCACTTCCATTAATAGATATGTAACATAACACACACACAAATGCACACACACAAATACACACACACAAATGCACCCATAGAAATGACACACACAAAATGAAAGACTATAAGAGATATATTATTCAAAGACAAAAAATAGGTTCCACATTTAAAATGCATTTCATCTATCAACCACTGAGTAGAAAAAAGTTTTCTTTTCAGTACATAAAACATTCTCCATGTAGAACTCTGTTTTGTTTTGTTTTTTTCTTATTGTCACAAAATACCCAAGGAATTAACTTCAGAGAAAGAAAGTTATTTTGGGTGACAATTTTAGAGGTTCAATACATGGTCATCTATCTCCAATGCTTCTAGGCCTTTGGGAAATTTGAAACATTATTGCAGGAAAGCAAATAGAATGAGAAAGATGGTTATAACATTGCAGACAGGAAGAAAAGAAGGAGGCAGAAGAGGGGAAGAGATAAGTTAAGATGTACTTGTGAATCTAAGTCTCACCATCAGTGATCCACTTCCTCCAAATATGGGCCTGTATCTTTATATCCCGTTCAGCCATGGATTTAGCAGTGGATTGGTTCTTTGATGATATATTCTAATGATCTAGTAACATTTCTCAATGATAGAAGATGCTCTTAACTACTGAACCATATCTCCACCACTTAAATTTAGTCCATTTTAATGAATAAAACCCCACAAAAGTAAATTGAGTAAATTGTAGGATGCTAAAGCAGCCTAAAAACCAGCAACATTTTATTTAGCAAGTACAATTTTCTGGGAAAGAAATTGGTATTCATTAAAAAAAGAAAAGAAACATTAAAAAAGAGAGAAGGGAGAAAATCTAGAAATGCATTTTGTGAAGCAAATAAATAATTGCCTGATCTTTATAAAGAAGGTTAAATAAACCTAATGAAAGAAATCAATGAGAATATTTTAAAAATAGAAAGGTACTCTGGATTCATTGATTTGTAGAATCATTATAGTTAAGATGGCTATGCTACCTAAATGAAGCCACAGGATTAATACAGTCTCCATCAGGATATGGACAATAGTCTTCAAAGCAATAGAAAATGATTCAAACAAAAAATAATAAATAACAATTCTCCAAGGGAACCTGCAGGCCATTCTGTAAAAATAAACAGGTGGGCTAACTTTAGATCTTCGCTAACTGCAAATGCCAATGGGATCATTTAGATGCTACCATCCAGCACTGCTTTTCCAAATCTTCACTTTATACCAACTCCACCAGGCATTTCCTGGGATCATGCTGAACAGTCAGGCTAAGAAAGCAGACCCTCACATCTTTTTCTCTCTTCTAAGTCTAATCCCACAGTTTCGATCTCGTATGTGTAGTAGACTAGGTGATATGATATGTCCCTCTTTAATACCTGTATCTCCAACAGATCAAGATATTCTCCTCCAACAAGCCTCCTTATTCATTCTATTATCCAGGCCTCTAACTCCAGCAGACATTCTTTGGGAACCCTCAAGGCAAGCCTGCCTGAGAAGCAAGTAGGTTAGCTGAGCAGATAGGTTGGCTTCAGAGCTTCATTTTCTTCTCCTCTCCTCCATATTCAATCCCCTAGTCCTATCCCCAGGACTGTAGCAGGCTATTTATAGTGGCATCTCCTCCCTTTCTGCCAATATTCCCATGTAAAGAGATCACAGAGTATCACCTCGATTTTCTCACTCCTCAAATCATCTCACACCCTACTTCCAGTCCATCCTATTCCTATGTGTCAGGTTCCGAGACTTAGAATCACATTGAACTGGAAACCTTAGAATAATTTCTTTTCAGGAAACACACAGCAGCACCATCCTCATAAGAACCAGAGAGAGCATCAAAAAGTGACTGAAAAAAAAACCTACCCAACAATTTCAGGACCAATATCAGCACCTAAAATTACAGTCTTCCCAAACCCAGATACCTAGACACCAGCATAAAATCATAGTAAATAAAACCCAGGATAATATGTCTCCACTAGTGACTAGCAAACCTTGTCAATAGGCCCTGAAAACTACATTTCTGAAACTCAAGACAAAGACCTTAATAAATATGATAGATTTCCTTAAAGGGAAATGAAGAAATCCCTTAAAGGGACAATGAAGGGGCAATCAGTGGAAGGAAATGAATGAAAATTGGCAATGACCAGAAAATGAAAATAGAATCCAGAAAGAAAACCCAAACCAAGAGAAACCTGAAAATGGAAAGGTTAGAAACTTGAACAGGAACATCAGGAGCAAGATATCAACAGAATACAAAAGACACAAGAGAGAATGGAAGGAAAATATTAGATACAATCTAAGGGTTAGATACAATAGAAATTAATATTCTGTTCAAAGAAAATATTAACTCTAGAAAACTGGCACAAAACTTTCAGGAAATCTGGGACACTATGTAAAGACCAAACCTATGAAAAGATTGGAATAGATGAAGAAGAAACTCAACTCAAAAGCTCAGAAAATATTTTCAACAGTGTCTGTGTCACAGGAAGGCTTGCTACCCAGGGAACCCAGAAGAGAATGTAAGACCTCCTGAATCTGTAGTTACAAGCAGATTGAGGCACTATGTAAGAACTGAGAATTGAATAGAGTCTTGTGGAACACAAACTAGTGCCCTTAACTATTGAGTCAATTCTCTATCTCTTACATAGATATTTCTTAAGAAAGGATACATAGCTGTCCAATAGATATGTCACTTATGACCAAAGAAATGCAAACCCAAATCATAATGAAATATAATTTTGTTTGTAGGATGACTAGAACTAAAAAGGCAAAAGCCAAAACTAGAAACAAACAATATAACCGTGAGCTTCACTAAATGCTGATGCAGAGACTAGAGAAGATTTTACAATCTCTTAGTGGAAATGGTGGTTAGGAAAGTCATAACAAACAACATGATCCTTCCCAAAAATCTAAGGCTGGAAATAGTCCATGATCCAGTTATTCTCCTGGTTACACATAAAGGAAGGTCCAGACACCAGGAAAGTGAGAGGCTTCCAGACACAAAGTGGATGACTTTAGCCAAAATAAACAAAAATTGGGAGATAGAAGCTGTTGAGACCACCTGCAGCAGACAGGCATGGCCCCCAGTTGCCCACCCAACTCAAAATTTTTAACCCAGAAATATTCCTGTCCAAAGGAAAGACAGAGGCAAAAAAAATGGAACAGAGACTGAAGAAAAGGCTATCCAGAGACTGCCCCACCTATGAATCAATCCCAACTGCAGACACCAATCCCAGACAGCACTGCTGATGCCAAGAAGTGCTTTATGACCGGAGCCTGCTATGGCTGTTCCCTGAGAGATTCTACCAGAACTTGACCAATACAGATGCAGATAGTCAGAGCTAGCCATCGAACCGAGCTCACAGACCCCAAATGGGAGAAGCAGGGAAAGGACTCAAGGGGTTGAAGGGGATTGCAACCACATAGGAAACACAATATCAACTAACTAGACTACCCAGAGGTCCCAGAGACCATGGAGGGATCCATGGCTCCAGATACATATGTAGCAGAGGATGGCTTTATCTGGCATCAATGAGAGGGGAGGCCCTTGGTCCTATGAAGGCTTGAAGCCCCAGCATAGTGGGATGCTAGAGTAGAGAGGCAGGAATGGGTGAGTGAATGAAGGATCACCCCTTATAGAGACAAAGCAGAGGGGAGACAGGGGTGATGGGAAGGGGGTTTGTGGAGGGGTAACTAGGAAGTGGGATATCATTTGAAATATAGATGAATAAGATGATTAATAAAAAAGGAAACAACTGAATCAATCAGATATCTATAGTCACTGTGACATAACCTTAGCCGTAGTAGTCAAGGTGCAGATTCCAAAAATGTGCCTCTTACAACAAAGTGGAGGATCATCATGTTAAATGAATAACAAAAGAAACAAAGCCTTTATGTTTTCTCTCATGCCTATAATCTATAAAAAGAAATCACAAACCTAGATGTTAAATTATTCTGGAAAAGGACTAAGAGAAGTGAAAACATGGATAAGCGAGAGTGATAAGGGTGAAGATGATCAAAGTACTTTACAAAGAATTTAATAGGCATGTATGAAAATATATATATCCAAATACATAGCCTATATATATATGTATATATATATATATACATATATATCCAAGAATATGGATTTCATATTAGTAAAGTGCAGAATATTAGTTACTAGAGCTTAGATAGTTTCTAGGGCACACATCACATATGGGTACTGGAGAGAAAGCATCAAAAATATATTCAAATAGGAGATGTGAGTTTCTGTTCTGGGGCTCAACAAGGTGACTGGATTATTTAGTTCAAAGTGAATAGGATAAAACAGTTCAAAGTTTTCCACTATCAAGAAATGGTCAGTATTTAAGAATTCAAAGTGATAATTACCCATATTTGATTATCACACCATGTATATGTGCAGCAACTTTTATAAAGTACAATATAAACACAGTATTTTCTTTGTTGAAAATGGCCTCATGTAACCCAAGTAGGCTTCAAACTTGCCATATAACAGAGGACGGTCTTGGAGTCAGTCTCCTCTTGGTACTGTCTCCCCATATATGTAATTTTAATCCAATTCCAAAACAAATCATGTACTGAGAATTAAAAACAGTCTATTTTAAGGTATTGCAGCAAATATTAGAATTTGCTCATGGGTAAATATTATGTAGGTAATTATTTTTCTACCAATTAACTAACTTGGTTGCCTGAAGAATTAGCCTATGAAGAGACTAAAATAATGGTTCTGTTTACATATTTCAGATAAATACTAAGTTAAACGCAAGACTTATTTAACATTTTATTTCCTGAGATTTTAGTTTCCCCACATTGAAGTCCATTTAGAGTACAAAAATCTCATCACACCTATGGAGAAGGGAAAGGTGGGGGGGGACTTTGCAAAGGTCAGTAATTATTGACAGTTCATGCCATCCTTTAAGAATATAGCAAAGGAAGTATAACCAACATTAAAAGCCATCATACGCCATCCCTTATGAGTACTTTAGTCGGCACTTTAATGTGACATTAGCCCTTCCCTGTGATTTCAGCTCCATATGATAAGCACAGGAGACCAGAGAGCCACAGGAGGTCAGAACGCTGCCTTCCTCCTGGTTAGATTGCTGCTTTCATCTCAGCTTCTCACAGACATATGAAGTACTGAATACAAAATAGACCCACAGGAAGGCATGCCAGTTGCCTTTTGAACCCTGAAGCTCTTTGTTTCAAAATCTTAATGATTAGAGGTGATAAAACTGTATCTCAAACATCAAATCTAATTTTATGGTTTGAATTGATAAAATGACAATGAATTTCTTGCTAATTTACACTCTTCAGACCAACAAAATATCTTCTTAAAGTACTTCAATCTCTATGATTCTGATTTAATTTATATTAGCTTGTCTTAATGCTAGATTATATGGCATGTTTATTCACAGAATAATGTGATGTCTATTTCTTACCATCATGACATTTAAATTTGCTTGTATACAGCTGATTTTTTTCAGACTAACCGCTATTCAATGTTTGTTTTTCTTTTAAGAGTTAACAAAAATTTACAATTTACCACCTGAATGGGTACTACCAAGCTATACCATGTGTTGGAAACATTTTAAAATATTAAGTGAAGTTTTAGAATGTATTTTTCTGTGTATTTGTTCTTGTAATGAATACATAGGTCAGAAAGCAGAAGTGACAAAGGAAATGGGTAAAAGCATTATTTTCTTTGAGGATTTCTTTCACGACTGTTACTTCATTTCCACTAGCATTTCATGTGGGGTTCTGTCTATTCTCCAAGGGGATTTGACAGCCTTTCTTCAGCACAGCTTAAGAGTAATTCACTATCAATGTATATACTGTGTTAATTTATAAATGTGGCTCTATTTTAGTCATGTACATGCCAAGAAAAATTATTAAACCATTAAGACAAAACATCGAAATATCAGTGGTGGATGTCTTTAAATTACTTGTCTGTTTTCATGGCTGTCTTTTTTTAATTGTTATTTCTAATTGAAAACACATAACATAAATAATAGATAACATTTCATGAGTTGTCTCTTCATCTATGTATTAAATAGAAAAAGCACAGTTGAAGAAATTTGAAGTTTACATCAAAGCAAAGAAAATTGGTAAATACATAGCCGTGCCTTCCATAATTTTACTAGTTACAAAGTACTAACATCGTAGAAAAATATTTGTGAACATAAACTATTTCAATTTTATTTGAAACTTGTAGCATAAGAAATTGAAAACCACTGTTATCAAAGAAACTTAACAATATATTATGAATCTGCAAAGGTCTGTTTCCAAAGCCACACTTTCTGAGTAACACCCCCACTCTCCTATCTTCTGCATTCATAATTCTTTCATTTCAGGTTTTGCCATCTTTTTAGCTTCCAATTTTTATTAAATGAGTTTATTTTTTAATAGTTTCATATATACACACTCACTTGTGTTTGTGTGTGTGTGTGTGTGTGTAATATTATTATATATATGATAGTTTGAATATAAAAATTTAGTCAAGCAATAGTAGCAAGTATTTCAATTATGTCCATAACCTCTCTAGTCATAACTTGTATCAGTTTTCCAGAGCCTGGTATATGGGATACCCATCCTATGGGATAGGTGAACCATAAATTGGAACAGGAGACAGTTGATTAAGCAACAATCATTCTGGCATTATTTTATACACGAAGGCACACATTGCCCCACATTTGCTTTTCAGGGCTTATACTTGGTGAAAGACCCTTATTGCCTTTTTTGCTATGTGCCTCTATCATGCCTTGCTGGCACTTTGACAACAATTGAACAGGAAGGAACTTTCAGCTTAATACCAGACATTTTTCTCTGTATTTTACAACCAATGTGGACTGTATTTTCAGCAAGGTATTTTCTTTCCTAAATCTGGGGGGACAAAAAGGAGGATTGACAAGAGACACTATTGTGCTTCCAGCTTCTAAGACTTACATGAATATGTTCTAGTTAGTGATGAACACTATTTATTTTATACTTAATACTGATGAGATAATGGTTGTCATCAATAGACAGGTCCAATAATGAAAGTCCCCAATGAAAAATCACCTATAAGACTTAAGCTTTTCAGATGTGAATTTAAGTATAGATTAATGGAGTAGAATTAAAGCATGAACATAAAAGCTAGTATATACCTTAAAAGATCTCAAAATGGAAGGTATAATTGATTAAAGATATAATATTTTGCATCTCCTCAGTAAAGAATGTTCTTTTATATAGCATGGAAATATATCTTCTAACATTTTCTATTGTAACAGCAAAGTAATATTGTATAAAATAAGACAAGCATTAAATTATTGCACATTTTTGCAAGTTGAATGCATTAAATAAATGAAGAAAATGGAGCACTTTAATCAAGACATATATGGTGTCAAATCCTTATCTTGTTGATCCTTCAAACTGTATGGCAATTATATCATCCTTTCTTCTAAAAAGTAATGAACAGTCATTCTCCAGTTGGAAATTAAAACGTATACCCGATTTCAAGACTAATAGATGAAATTCGTAGAAAACACACAGAGAATCTATTACATACTATTTTCCTTGGGCAACTATCTAAATGTTGGTGATTATAAATTTTTACTATCAATTTGATCTTTTAATAGCACGTACTTGGATTTTCTCCAGCACTAAGGTACATTGGGAATGTGATACACTGTGAAGTCTTCATGTTCCTCTCTTTCATTTACTTCCATCCTTTGTTTTCGGGGACTAGAGCATCTGCTGTCAATTATGCTCATCAGCATCATACCACAGAACCCCTGCTGGCGCCTTCGCTCTTGTTAGTGAATCAGCAGGGGCATGTGTTTGGAATGGAATTTTAACCTCTGCCCTAACAGAGTCCACATAGGATCTATTCATTCTTGTGTGAAACAAGTACACTCACACATGAAGCTTCTGATGCTACAGGAACCAGGCAATGAAGACTTCATTAAGACTACAGAGTAGGAGTTAGAAATTCTGTGCATTTTCACAGTTGCCAAATGAGAGATGCAAATACTGTTTCCCAAATACCACTGACAGCTATTAAGGGTCACTATCTTCATTGTTTCTCTATTCCTAAAAGAAATAAATTGGAAACAATCTAGATGCCCCTCAACAGAAATATAATGGATAAAGAAAATTTGGTACATTTCCACAATGGTGCCTTACTCAAGCAAATGGGATACAGACCTAAACAAAGAATTTTCAATAAAGGAAACTCAAATGGCTGAGAAACACTTAATGAAATGTTCAACATTCTTAGCAACCAGGAAAATTCAAATAAAAAACTACTCTGAGATTTCATCTTACATATGTCAGAATACCAAGAATCAACAAAAGAAGTCACAGCTCAGGAAGGGAAAGTTCTGGAATAAGATGTACACTCATATTTTGCTGAGGGGAGTGAAAACTCAATAAGCTATAGAAATAGGTGTTGTACCTCCTCTGAAAGATAGAAATCAATCTATCTTATGATGAGATTACCTCAAAATCTGCCCATACCATTCTTGAGTATATACCCAAAGGATACAGAGATACATGTTCAACCATGTTCATGGCTGTTCTTAATAGCTAGACATTAGAAAAAGTCTAGATGTCCTTCAACAGAAGATGTGGTACATTTATGCAATGGAATATTACTTAGCTGTTAAAAATTATATAATGAAATTTTCAGGCAAATGTATAGAATTAGATCGTTGTGAGTTGTCTCAAATCCAGAAAGACAAATATGGTATATATTTTGCTTGTATAGAGTGATTAGCTGTGAAGTTAAGGTAACCAAGCTACAGTCTCTAGAACCAAAGTGATTAAGTTTAGAGAAAGGGATGAGCAGAACTAATAGGTTTTCCTTTAAAAAATAAATAGAATAGATATGAATCATGAAGCACTGAGGAAGGAGCTGACAGGAAAATCAAGTGGAGAAGGAAAGCGGAAAGGTGGAACAAGGAAGTGAATGTTAGGTAAGGCAGATAAAACTAAGGTAGTGAGGGTTAGTATGGAAACCTAACACAATAGCTGGTTCCTAAATTATATGCATCTATAAAGGCAATCTGAATGAAATTGCCAAGTAATAGGGAAAACTTGATTCCCAACTAGACATCCCTTGTCACCAAATGAAGCTGCCAGTATGCGGACTGGATTACATCTAGTTATTGGACAAACGGTTTGATCCCCTTGCAATGGTCATAGTTTGTACTCGACAAATTTACATCAGGACCCATATGTTGAAGACAACACCAACACAATTTACTGAATATGGAGATGTTGAGATGGTACCTACATAGAACATTCACCCCTTTGTGCTACCATTTTTGGTAGAGGCAAGTTCTCTGCAAGCCAATAATAGAGAAATATAAAGACCGAGGTAACCTGAAACCTTTTTATCTATAATTGTGTAGTGTCTATAAGGTATTTTAGGGCAATGATGGCACAAAACCTGTGGTGGTAATGACCCAATATGATTTAATTTAATGACAATTCTGTGAGAGTGCGTGGGTGACCAAGAACTGGAGACTCATTAGACAAGGTATCTGGTGTAAAATCAAATACTTCAGACCTAAAAAATAGCAATAACAATAACAAAACAAAATGAGCCACAAAATGACTTCTAATGGCATTCTAGGATACTCATATATCAATTTCTTGTTCAGCCATCTGTAAAGCTTCTTCCTGCAATAAGTAGGAAAAATAGAGACACCCTGAGACAGATATTATGCTGTCAGATACTTTCCAATATTCAGTCCTAAAATAAAGTCTTCATCAAATCCCTATCCTTGGGACTCAAGAATCCCAAAAGAAGAGAATGTCAAAAGAGTGTAAAAACCAGAAAGAAGTAAGGACACCTTGGAGTCAAGCACTGGAGACCAATGCATAAATGAACTCACAGACACTGAAACTGCATGCATAGGACGTGCATGGGTCTACACAAAATGGGGTCCTTAGAACTAAAGGAGTGGCAGATATATGGCCTCCTCACTAATCAAATAATAATCTTCAGCTGATAACCTCTAAGCAAATGAACAAATTCTTTCTTCCAAAGGCATTTCATCAGGACCAAGGTAACAAATTACTGGTAATAGTAGTCTTCTTGCCCAAGATAAAATGACCAACAGAGAAATTTAATAGCAACAAAATTTTAGAGCAATTTTGTGTCAGAGATATTCTTTTTTAATTCAATAATTTTACCTTATTTTTCTTTTATTCATATGTGTTTCAATTTTTCTCCTTCTCTTTCTCCTCTTCTTCCTTTTCTTTTCAAAAGACAATAAGACAATTTGCTAGATTCCTGTCTGCAAGCAGAGCAAAGTATTATTAATAATGTCAAGAGCTGGCTCTCTTCTGTATGTTGGCTCTCATGTTGGTTCAGTCATTAGTTTGATGTTATCTGCTCCTTCTTTATCCCTGTATGTCTTATAGTCAGGACAACCGTTGAGTAGGTTTTGTTGGTGCATTGGTGTCCACCTCCCTCTATTGGAAGCCCCAAGGGAGGATGCTTGAATCTCACTCAGTTTCTGAAAGCCCCAAGAGTCAAGGGTGGTTGGCTCTCTTCATCTTCCTGTTGAGTCTCTGTCTCTGTCTCTGTCTCCATGGTTCCTCAGTCCTTCCCCCAACTCTTCACAGGTTGCCCCAAGCTCTGACTAATATTTGGCTTTGGGTCTCTGCATCTCTTTCAGTCAGTTGCTAGATGGAGCTTCTCAGAGGTCAGTTATGCAAGGCTCCTGGCTGCAAGGATAATAGAGTATCATTAGTCGTATCTTGGATTGGTGCTTGACCATGGAATGGATTTCAAGTTGAGCCAGTTATTGGTTGAATCATTCCCTAGGTCTCTGAATCATCTTTGCATTTCTTGTAGACAGGACAAAGTTTGGGTGGAAAATTTTCTGGGTAGATTGTTGTTTTGATGCCTCCAGTAGGGGGTCTTGCCTGGCTACAGAAGATGGCCACATCATGTTCTGCATCCCTACTTCTAGGAGTCTCACATAAATTCATCCCCATAGACTACTGAGAGCTGTCCCAACCCATGTTTTTGGCATTTCCTAGAGATGCCCTATCCCACCTCCACCCCCACCAGCAGCTAATGCTGATTCATTCTCTTGACCCTTCAGCCTTCTCACCTGTCTTGTCCTACACCTGATCTGGGCAACAGTTGCTCCCCTTCCACTTCCCCTCTGCCACCCAGATCTTACCCTCTGTTTGCCTCCTATTACTAGTGAGATTCAAGCATCATCACTTGGGCATTCCTTCATTTCTTTAAATAATAATTCTGTTCATTTACATCTCAAATGATATCCCAATTCCTGGTTAACCCTCCACAACTCCCCCATCCCACATCCACACTCTCCTCTCTCCCATTTGCCTCTACAAGAGTGCTCACTTACCCACCCACACTCTCCTACCCCACCACTCCAGCATCCCCCTGTACTGGGGCATCAAACGTCCACAGGACCAAGGATATCCCTCACATTGATGTCAGACAAGGTCATCCTCTTCTACATATGAACCTGGAGCCATTGATCCCTTCCTATGCACTCCTTGGTTGGTTGTCTGGTCCCTGGGAGCATTGGGTGGTCCAGCCAGGAGATGTTGTTCTTCTTATGGGGTTGCAACGCCCCATACCTAGTCTGTTCCTCAAGCCATTCCACCAGCTCTCCCCTAGGTATGGGAGCTCAGTCTGATGGTGGGAACCAAGCATTCACATCTACATTGGTCAGTTGCTGGCTGAACCTTCCAATAATCAGTCACACCAGGTTCCTGTTAACAAGCTCCTCTTGGCAAAGGCAGCAGTATCAGGTTTGGTGTTTACAGACAGGATGGATCCCCAGAAGAGGCATTCCCTGGATGTACTTTCCTTCAGTCTCTGCTCCATGTTTTATCTGTCTTTCCTTTGGACAGGAACAGTTATGGGTTAAAAATTTTGAGATGGGTGGGTGGCACCATACCTCAACTGAGAGCTGTCTCTATCTAGTGGAGGTGGGTTCTATAGGTTCTAGCTCTCCTTCAATGCACATTTTGGCTAAAGTCATCCCCATTGGGTCCTGGGAGCCTCTCATTTCCCTAGCATCTAGGACCCTCCAGTTGCTATCCCCAGTTCTTCATCCCCCACTGCTACATTATTTTATTCGATTTCCTGACCTTCCACACCTATCTCCCATCCTCTCCAGTACCTGATACTGCCCACCTTATTTTCTCCCATTCCTTCCTCTCTCCCAGGTCCCTCCTCCCTCCACCTCCTGAGATTATCCTGTTCCACACTCAGTGCAGGACCCAAGCATCCATATTCCTTGTCTTCATTCCATAAGGTCTATGGGTTGAATTGGTTAGCTTCTTTGAGTGTGTAGAGTATAGTTTGTTTATCTTCTATGCATTTTATAGCTAATATTCCTTTCTAAGTGAGTACATATCATGCATGCCCTTTTGGGTCTCAGTTACCTTACTGAGAATGATATTTCATAGTACCATCCATTTGCCTGCAAATGTCTTTAATTTTAATAGCTGAGTAGTATTCTATTGTATAAATGAAACTCATTTCCTTCATCCATTGGGCAGTTGAGGGTTGTCTGTTCTGTTTTGTTATTTTTTCCAGTTTCTAGTGGTTATGAATAAAACTGCTATGAATATAGTGAAGCATGTGTCCTTGTGGTATGGTCAAGCATCTATTAGGTATTTACACAGAAGTGGTATAGCTAGATCTTCAGGGAGAACTGTTTTCAATTTTCTGAGAAACTGACAGATTGATTTCCAGAGTGGTTTTACATGTTTGCACTCTCAATAGCAATGGAGGAGTGTTCCCCATGTTCCATGTCTTCCCAGCATGTGCTGTTGCTTAAGTTTTTGATCTTACCAATTCTATGAATATGAGATGGAATCTCAGGGTCATTTTGATTTGCATTTCTCTAAAGACTAAGGCTGTTGAACATTTGATTTAGGGCTTCTCAGCCATTTGGGATTCATCTGTTGAGAATTCTGTTTAAATGTATCCTATTTTTAATTGTTTTGTTGGTATCTAACATATTGAGGTGCTTATAAATTTTGGATATTAGCCGTATATCAGATGTAGTATTTGTGAAGGTTTTTTCCCAATCTGTAGGATGCAATATTGTCCTTTTGTCTTCTCTATAGTGTACAGAGACTTTTCAGTTTCAAGTCATCCCTTTATTAATTGTCAGTTTTAGTGTCTGAGCTATTGGTGTTCTGTTCAGGAAGTTGTACTAATGAGTTCAATGCTATTTTTTACCTTCTTTTTTTTATTCGATATATTTTTTTATTTACATTT
Source organism: Apodemus sylvaticus (assembly GCF_947179515.1). Taxonomy (NCBI): domain Eukaryota; kingdom Metazoa; phylum Chordata; class Mammalia; order Rodentia; family Muridae; genus Apodemus; species Apodemus sylvaticus. Next base: position 47,096,762 of record NC_067486.1, read on the forward strand.
CAAATGATTTCCCCTTTTCTGGCCCCCCACTCCCCGAAAGTCACATAAGCTCCCTTCCCTCCCCCTGTTCTCCAATCCACCCCTTCCCACTTCCCTGTTCTGGTTTTGCCCTATACTGCTACACTGAGTCTTTCCAGAACCAGGGGCCACTCCTCCATTCTTCTTGTACCTCATTTGATGTGTGGATTAGGTTTTTGGTATTCCAATTTTCTAGGCTAATATCCACTTATTAGTGAGTGCATACCATGATTGATCTTTTGAGACTGGGTTACCTCACTTAGTATGATGTTCTCCAGCTCCATCCATTTGTCTAAGAATTTCATGAATTCATTGTTTCTAATGGCTGAATAGTACTCCATTGTGTAGATATACCACAATTTTTGCATCCATTCTTCTGTTGAGGGATACCTGGGTTCTTTCCAGGTTCTGGCTATTATAAATAGGGCTGCTATGAACATAGTGGAGCATGTATCCTTATTACATGCTGGGGAATCCTCTGAGTATATGCCCAGGAGTGGTATAGCAGGATCCTTCAGAGGTGAGGTGCCCAGTTTTCTAAGGAACTGACAGACTGATTTCCAGAGTGGTTGCACCAATTTGCAACCCGACCAGCAGTGGAGTAGTGTTCCTCTTTCTCCACATCCTCTCGCCAACACCTGCTGTCTCCTGAATTTTTAATCTTAGCCATTCTGGCTCGTGTCAGGTGAAATCTCAGGGTTGTTTTGATTTGCATTTCCCTAATGACTAATGAAGTTGAGCATTTTTTAAGATGCTCAGCCATCCAAAGTTCTTCAGGTGAAAATTCTTTGTTTAGCTCTGTACCCCATTTTTAATAGGGTTATTTGGCTTTCTGGGGTCCAACTTCTTGAGTTCTTTGTATATATTGGATATTAGCCCTCTATCTGATGTAGAGTTGGTGAAGATCTTTTCCCAATTTCTTGGTTACTGGTTTGTCCTTTTGATGGTGTCCTTTGCCTTGCAGAAACTTTGTAACTTTATGAGGTCCCATTTGTCAATTCTTGATCTTAGAGCATAAGCTATTGGTGTTATGTTCAGGAACTTTCAGCCTGTACCAATGTCCTCAAGGGACTTCCCCAGTTTCTTTTCTATTAGCTTGAGAGTGTCTGGCTTTATGTGGAGGTCCTTGATCCATTTGGAGTTGAGCTTAGTACAAGGAGATAAAGATGGATCAATTCACATTCTTCTGCATGCTGACCTCCAGTTGAATCAGCACCATTTGTTGAAGAGGATATCTTTTTTTCCATTGGATGTTTTCAGCTCCTTTGTCGAGGATCAAGTGGCCATAGGTGTGTGGGTTCATTTCGGGATCTTCAATCCTGTTCCATTGATCCTCCTGCCTGTCACTGTACCAATACCATGCAGTTTTTAACACTATTGCTCTGTAGTATTGCTGGAGGTCGGGGATACTGATTCCCACAGAATTTCTTTTGTTGTTGAGAATAGTTTTAGCTATCCTGGGTTTTTGTTATTCCAGATGAATTTGAGAATTGCTCTTTCTAACTCTATGAAGAATTGAGTTGGGATTTTGATGGGTATTGCATTGAATCTGTATATTGTCATATCACCTTCTATGCCATTAGATTTAGTTTATCTGATTTTATATTGTAGTCTTTGATCCACTTGGACATGAGTTTCGTGTTGAGTGATAAATATGCATCTATTTTCACTGAAGATGCTTTGCTTTTTCTACTGGATGGTTTTGACTTCTTTATCAAAAATCAAGTATTATAGGTGTGTGGGTTTATTTCTGGGTCTCTGATTAAATGCCAGTTTTAAATCAGGGATGGTGATACCCCAGAAGTTCTTTCATTATTCAGAATTGTTTCACCTATCTTATGATTTCTTGGATTTCCATATAAAATTAAAAGTTTCTCTGTCAAGGTCTGTAAAGTGTTGTGTTGAAATTTTGATGGGAATTACACTGAATCTAGAGATTGCTTTTCGTAAGATGATCATTTTTACTATGGTTATACCCACAATCCATAAACATGAGAGATCTTTTCCATCTTCTAATATTTTCTAGAATTTCTTTCTTCAGAGAGATACTTTTCATACAGATCATTCATTTGATTGCTTAGAGTTACAACATGATATAGTATATTATTTGTGGCTCTTGCAAAGGGTGTTATTTCTCTGATTACTTTATCAGTTCATTTATTGTTTGTATAAAAGAGGGCTACTTATTTTTTAAGTTAATTTTGTATCCACCTACTTTGAAAAAAGTGGTTATCGGCAGTAGGATTTCATCAGTAGTGATTTGGGGTTGAATTTTTCCTTTACAATTTGTATGAACATGGTCTCCTTTAGTTGTCTTATTGCTGTAGCTAGAATTTCTAGTATTATCTTGAAGAGATATGTAGAGAGCATATAGATTTGCCTTGTCCCTGATTTTAGTGGAATTGCTTTAAGTTTCTCCCAAAGCCACTTTCAACTCTAGAAGCTGAATGACTCCTTCATTTACTCAAATTTGCTCACCTTTGAGAGAGATAGATGGAAGCAAACCCTAATGTACTCCTTATAATTTTTCAGACTGCTCCTTGATCTACCAAGCAGCTTTTGACTCTGTTTTGAGGATGGAGTGTGTCTCTACATCTGGGTGAAAATACAAATGGCGTCCTCTGTCTGGTACCATCCACACAGTACAGAGTGATAAATGAGTTATTTCTGGCAGTAGCATTGTATTGATTTGTGAGTTTTTCTTTTGTTTCTATGAAAACTTCATGAAACTATTACCATGTTAAGACACATAATTACAGATTAAGGACACTATATGTCCCTGTGTCTAGGTCATTGTCAGTCATGTAAGATTACAATGTAAATTAACCCCTAACTCTTTTGAAAATTAAGGTATTAGAATGCCACATATGCTCAGGATGTACTGCTCCAGACAGCAATAGAAAAGTGTATTTGTCAGGGTTTCCATTACTACACAAACATCATGACGAAGCAAGTCAGGAAGGAAAGGGTTTATTCAACTTACAGTTCCACATTACTGTTCATCACTAAAGGAAGTCAGGACTGGAACCCAAGCAAGCCAGGAAGCAAGAGCTGATGCAGAGGCCATGGAGGGATGTTTCTTACTGGCTTGCTTCACTGGCTTTCTCAGCTTGCTTTCTTATAAAACCAAGATTACCAACACAGTGATGGCACCACCCACAAGGGGTCCTCCCCTCTTGATCACTAATTGAGAAAATGCCTCACAGACAGATCTCATGGAGGAATTTCCTCAAGGGAAGCTTCTTTTATTTTTCTTAACTTTTTTTTATTAGACATATTCTTTATTTACATTTCAAATGTTGTCTCCTTTCCTGGTTCCCCCATCCCCCAAAATTCCATAAGCCATCTCCCTTTTCCCAATCAACCCACCCCTGCTTCCCTGTCCTGGTATCACTCTACACTAGGACATCAATTCTTTCCAGGACCTAGGGCCTCTCTTCCCTTCGGTGTCTAAGAAGGCCATCCTCTGCTGCTGATGTGTCTGGAGACATGAGTAACTCCAACTGTACTCTTTGGTTAATGGCTTTGTCCCTGGGAGCTCTGAGAGTACTGGGTGACTCATATTGTTGTTCCTCCTGTGGCACTGCAAACCGCTTCAGATCCTTGGGTCCTTTCTCTATCTCCTATATTCGGGACACTGTGCTCAGTTTAATGGATGGCTCAGAGTGTCCCCCTCTCTATTTCTCATGTATTAGCAGAGCCTCCCAGGTGACAGCTATATCTGGTTCCTCAATAAGCACTTGTGGGCATCGATAATAGTGTCTGGGTTTTGTAAGTATATATGGGATGGATCCCTGGGTGGGGCAGTCTCTGGATGCTCTTTCCTCAGATCCCACTCCACGCTTTGTCTCTGAATCTCCTTCTGTGGGTATTTTGTTCCCCTTTCTACAAAAGGCCCAAGTATCCATACTTTGTTCTTCTTCCTTCTTGAGCATCATTTGATATGTAAAATGTGTCTTGGGTATTCCAAGATTCTGGTCTAATATCTACTTATGAGTGAGTGCTTATCATGTGCATTCTTTTGTGATTGGGTTACCTCACTCAGGATGATATTTTCCAGTTCCATCCATTTGTCTAAGAATTTCAGGAATTTATTGTTTTTACTGGCTGAATAGTACTCTGTTGTGTATATATACCATATTTTCTGTATCCGTTCTTCCACTGAGGGACATCTGGGTTCTTTCCAGTTTCTGACTGTTATAAATAGGGCTGCTGGGAACATAGCAGAGCATGTATCCTTATTATATTCTGGAGAATACTCTGAGTATATGCCCAGGAGAAGTATGGCAGGGTCCTCCAGGAGTATTATGCCCAGTTTTCTGAGGAATGGACAAACTGATTAACAGCTTGCAATCCCATCAGCAGTGGAGGACTGTTCCTATTTCTCCACAACCCCTTCAGCACCTTGTCTCCTGAGTTTTTTGATCTTAGCCATTCTGCCTGGTGAGAGATGAAATTTTGATTTGCATTTTCCCTGATGACTAAGGATGTTGAACATTTTTTTTTTAGGTGATGCTCAGCCATTCGATATTCCTCAGGTGAAAATTCTTTGTTTAGCTCTGTACCTCATTTTTAATATGGTTATTTGGTTCTCTGGAGTCTAACTTCTTGAGTTCTTTGTATATATTGGGTATTAGCCCTCTGTCAGATGTAGGATTGGTAAAGATCTTTTCCAGTCACTAAGTTGCTGTTTTATCCTATTGACAGTGCCCTTTGCCTTAGAGAAACTGTAATTTTATGAGGTCCCATTTGTCAATTCTTGATATTAGGGGATTGGTTTTCTGTTCAGGAAATTTTCCCCTGTGCCCATGTGTTCAAGGATCTTCCCTAGTTTCTCTTCTATTAGTTTCAGTGTGTCTGATTTTATATGGAGGTCCTTGATCCACTTGGACTTGAGTTTCGTACAAGAAGATAATGGATCAATTTGCATTCTTTTGCATGCTAACCACCAGATGAGCCAGCACCATTTATTGAAAAGTCTATCTTCTTTCCACTAGATGGATTTAGCTCCTTTGTCAAGGGTGGCTTCATTCTCTGTAATAACTCCAGCTTGTGTCAAGTTGACAGAAAACCAGTCAATACAAAGAGATTAATTTTCAGGAATACCTGAGAAGTAATCATTTGTCAATACTCTTGTTTTCATGTTATCTCTTTGATATATAATTTTATGGAATAATATTCCTTTTTCATTTTATAACAAAACATATGCAATCTTTCAATACTTACTCTATTTATATGTTATTTCATAAGTATTATGCATATTCTCAAGTGGGTTTTAAAAGGTTCATATAACTTATTTCAATTTTACTGTATATCTTCTAAACCATTCTACATTCATATTTATTTGAATTTTACAAAGAGACAATATACTGACTAAACATTATCTAATGTTATTTTTACACATTATAATTATCAGAATTTGCTGTCTCAGTGTTTTTTTAATTACCATTGTTGCAGGGTCTTTAATAGTTATAATGACCCAGCTTTTCAGGGCTTTTATAATGGTATATTCTAACAATGGTCTCTCAAAAAGACTCAATGTCTGTGCTTCATTTATATTCAGGTGCTATTCAGGTAAAAATTTTCATGTACATAAACTCATTCAATAAATATCTTAATGAAAATATTTTATAACATTTTGAAGATAAACTAAATATAAAAATTGATGCTCTTTATGGAATTTTGAAGTGTTCTGTTCATAGTATGTTCAGGTAAGAGCCTTATTCCAGGCAATGCAGCTTCCCTTGCTGTGCTCATGAACTACACAGAAAAAGCAATGTCACCTCATCCAAATCATAGAATAAGACAGGAAGTGAATAAATTCCTGGATGTGGTTGCTGGTTAGGCTACTAGATCAGTTGAATACACATTTAACTTCAAGAGAAAAAAGACAGAAGTTCATGCTGAAAAAAACATCATCTTATAATTAAATAAATATAGCCCATAGAAAATGATTACTGTCACAAAAATGTCTTGATAAACCCATATTAGCTAAATTAAATATTTGCAACTTATTAACTAGATAATATAGTGGCTAAAATGTATTGACAGACTCATGACTATCTTCTTTCATAAAAATTAAATATCTCATACTTTTGGAGTGATTAATTCTTTATAATTTAAGGCAGCTTTAAAAACCCTGAATTTAAATATTAATACAAACACACTGAATGACTTTCTGAATGTCTGAGAAAAAATAACATTTATTTTTGAAAAGTTTCCTTCTGTTTGTGTACATATCTTACACACCACAGATTTTGTAGCACAGTAATGTTGTCATTCTACAATCTACCTCTGAATAAATGATCTTTCTCTTAACCAATTCACTGTAGACCAATACCAAAAAAATTCAGCAGTAAGTTGATGGACGTGTACCATATGTTCTCTCTGAAATTTGAGAGAACTCATCTAACACATATGGTAAATTTCCATTACTCTAGGCCCGAACTCCATGCCTGTATTATTACATCTGGTCTGTATTACTCTATATCCTCCATAGTTATGTCTTCACAGTTAAGACACTGAGTTGTGCCTTCAGCTCGCTTTTCATACTTTACGACCACAAACATCAGCTTAAAATAATTTAAATCTTTTGAAATCCTGCAGTCAAAGATATTTGTAAATTAAATTATGTTACACTTCTTGTCTACCAGCCACGTGACTTTCTTACCTTGAATTTTAGTATATGGAAGAAGTCATTGCCAATGAAATTAAACTCCTTTACTATGTTACATATATTTTCCATGTGTCTTATGTTTATGTTAATTTTATTTTTGGTTTTCAGGATTTGAAAAGATACATGTAATGCTCTAAGACATTGACTGGATAATTGACAGACACTGATCTTTCTCATTTTCATATAATCATTCTTAAGACCACTTAGCTGACTACTTCTGTGAGAAAGGCTCACAGGTGTAAAAACAGTTCATGGAATACCCATCATGTACACAACAGAATTGAGTATTGAATTTCAATTTAATGATCTTAACAATGAGCCATAGCAGGAGAATAATGCATGTGTTTATAACTTTTGGTACATGTATTTATTTGTGTGGGGAATGTGTGGGAAAGTCAGAGAACAACTGGCAGGAGTCAGTTAATTTCTTCCACCACATGGGCTCTGATCATCATGCTTGGTGGCATATACCTTTACCCACTGAGCTATCTCAATAGCAAATAATACACCAGGTATCCTCTTTAACCTAACATCAATATTACAAAACTTCACAATATGGCATCCATACCGTAAGAGCATATACAAAGTAATTTTTTTAAAAAAGCATAAAAATATGTATACTTATAACTTAAAATTCTCTCTATGTAAAAATAAACAGTATTAGTTACATTGTAATAATACCAATAGTAAAGTGCATGACTTATTAGATCTCAATAAACATAAGAACATTTAAGGTGAGGTATATGTTTGTTTCATGAAGTATATGCCCGTTGAGCAGGAAATAATTAATTTTTAATAATTTAAGGCAGTTTAACAAGCCCAACATTTATGTTCCAGGTTTAAATGTTTGGCAACAAAAGTAGGATAAAAAACTGGGCAGAGAAAAAAAATGGTTTATATAACTATTACCTAATTCTTCACACTCTTTTCCCTGCAAAGCTGATCTCAAATTTAAGAACTCAGGTTATACTATGCAATATGCCAGGCTTCCTTGATTTGTCACTGCATGCCTGACTATAAATGGTTCAAAAAAAAACCATTTTGAATTATTTCCCAGGCCAAGGATGTAGAAAGCCAATCTTTTTCTCATAAACAAAATCAGATGTAGCTTTCACTTGTTACCCCTCTCAATATACTGAAGCACCATAAAGGCACAGATGACAGCTCCCACCCTCTCTCTCAGTTGGAGTTGTGGTAAGTGGCAAGATTTGTAAAGTCACCTCCTTGATTTAAATATTTTCTATAGATCCAAATACCCGTTCTTTTGTGGCATTTAAAATGCATCCATTTTGGCTTTAAGAAAAGGAAAATGTACAATTTCTGAGAGAAAAGAAAACTTACATCTGAATCCTGACAGTTCTTTAGTCCAACCATGGTATTTACTATCCAGCACACATGGGTACAGGGAGAGCCCAAAGGAGTTAGCTTAAAGCATCATTCGAGTTTTAGCCTCACGCATATTCAGCACAAGGGTAATAGATGAAACCTTTTCTGGAATTACCTCTCATTTGTTCATCATATTTTATAGAATATTAATATCTTCAAATATTGTAAAGTATTAAATACAGAGAAGATTCTGATCTTGTAAGGTTTTATCAATTTTTTTAGGGCTGCAGCAATACTGTGACATAGCCTGCAAGTTAAAACAATCATGATGGATGAGGTCCTGAGCTTGCTACAAAGTAGGGTGAAAATTGAAGAGATTTATTCCTTCACAGTTCAAGTAGGTAAGTTCCCACACGCAAAGGTTGGGTCTTCTAGAGTAGCAGTTCTCTCTGGGTCACAACCACTTTGGGTGTTGAGAAGCACCTTCTCAGAAGCCGCATATCAGATTTCCTGCATATCAAATATTTACATTGTGACTAATAGAAGCAGCAAAATTAAAGATATAAAGTAACAACAAAAATAATTTTATGGCTGAGGGGCATCACAATATGAGTAACTGTATTAAATGGTTGCAATCTTTTATGAAAGCTGAGAAATACTACCCTAGAATATTAGATGTAGAATCTATTCCTGGTCTTGACTTAATCTTAATAGTACTATATTCTTCTTTCATATCTTTGTTTGTTGGGGTCGATTTGTTGGTTCATTGATTTTGTTTGTTTGATTATCTTTCTAGGGTGCTGCGGTTGTTGATTTAGATAGATTCTCACTCTGTAGTTTAGGCTAACCCAGAAGTCACGATGTTGTTCAGGCTGGCCAGAGACTTGTAACAGTCCTCCTGTCTTTAACTTTCCCTCTGAGTCCATATGTGCTTCAAGTATTTTTTGTCTCTGTCTATCTCTGTCTATCTTGCTTATTTTATTTATTTACATTTCAAATGTTGTCGCTCTCCCAGTTTCCCCTCTGCAACTCCCCATCCCATCACCCATCTACCCCCTTTGTGTCTAGGAGAGTACTCTAGCATTCCCTTATGCAGGGGGAACAAGCTTCCCCATGACCAAGGGCCTCCCTTTCCATTGAAGCCAGATAAGGCTATCCTCTGCTACATATAGCTGGAGCCATGAGTCCCTTCATGTTTACTCGTTGGCTGGTAGTTAAGTCCCTGGGAGATTCTTTGTCAAAGATCAAGTGCCCATGGGTATGTGGGTTCATTTCTGGATCTTCAATTCTATTCTATTGATCTACCTAACTGTCATTGTACCAATATCACTCAGTTTTTATCATGATTGCTCTGTTGTACAGCTTGGGGTCACAGATGGTGATGCCCCAGAACTTATTTTACTGTTGACAATAGTTTTCACTATCCTGGATTTTTTTTATTCCAGATGAATTTGTAAATTGCTCTGTCTGACTCTATGAAGAATTGAGTTGGAATTTTAATGGGGATTGCTTGAATCTGTAGAATGCTTTCTGATGGCCATTTTTACTGTATTAATCCTGCCAATTCCTGAACATGGCAGATCTTTCCATCTTCAGAGGTCTTCTTTAATTTCTTTCTTCAGAGACTTTTAATTCTTGTCATACAGATCTTTCCCCTCTTTCTTCCCGATTTGTATCCCTTTTACAACCATTTGTTGTCTAATTGCTTTGGTTAGGACTTCAATTACTATATTGAATAAGTAGGGAGAGAGTGAGTAGCCTTTTCTAGTCCCTGATTTTAGTGGGATTGCCTCAAGTTTCTCTCCATTTAGTTTGATGTTGGCTACTGGTTTGCTGTATATTGCTCTTACTATGTTTTTGTATGGGCCTTGAATTCCTGATCCTTCCAAGATTTTTATCATGAAGGGGTGTTGGGTTTTGTCACATGCATTTTCAGCATCTAATGAAATGAACATGTGGTTTTATTCTTTGAGTTTGTTTATATAGTGGGTTACATTGATGGATTGCCATATATTGAACCATCCCTGCTGCATCCCTGGGATGAAACCTACATATCATTATGGAAGATCATTTTGATGTGTTCTTGGATTCGGTTTTCAAGAATTTTATTGAGTACTTTTGCATTGATATTCATAAAGGAAATTGGTCTGAAGTTCCCTTTCTTTGTTGGGTCTTTATGTGGTTTAGGATCAGAGTAATTGTGGATTCATAGAACAAATTGGTTAGTGTTCCTTCTGTTTCTATCTTGTGGAATAGTTTAAGGAGTATTGGCATTAGTTCTTCTTTTAAGTTCTGATAGGACTCTGCACTAAACCCATCTGTTCCTGGGTTTTTTTGGTTGAGAGACTGTTAATGACTGCTTCTATTTCTTTAGGGGTTATGAGACTGATTAGATCATTTATCTGATCCTGATTTAATTTTGGTGCCTGGTATCTGTCCAGAAAATTGTTCATTTTATGCTGATTTTCCAGTTTTGTTGAGTATGGGCTTTTGTAGATCTGATGATTATTTGAATTTCCTTGGTTTCTGTTGCTATGTCTCTGTTTTCATTTCTGATTTTGTTGATTTGGATACTTTTGTGTTTTTGTGTCCTCTTGTTAGTCTGGCTAAGAGTTTACCTTGTTGATTTTCTCAAAGAATCAGTTCCTGATTTAGTTGATTCTTTGTATAGTTTTTTTTTTGTTTATACTTGGTTGATTTCAGCCATGCTTTTGATTATTTCCTGCCATCTCCACCTCTTGAGTGTTTTAGTTCTTTGTGTTCTAGAGCTTTCAGGTGTGCTGTCAATCTGCTAGTGTATGCTCTCTCTAGTTTCTTTTTGGAGGCACTTAGACCTATGACTTTTCCCTTTATACTGTTTTCCTTGTGTCCCATAAGTTTGGATATGTTGTGCCTTCATTTTCATTAAATTCTAAAAAGTCTTTAATTTCTTTTTTTATTTCTTCTGTGACCAAGTTATCATTGAGCAGAGTGTTGTTCACTTTCTACAAGTATGAGAGATTTCCATTATTTTTGTTGTTATTGAAGACCAGACTTAGTCCCTAGTGATCTGACAGGATTGCAACCCCATAGGTGAAACAACAATATGAACTAATCAGTAACCCCAGAGTTCCCAGGGTGTAAACCACAAAACAAAATGTACACCTGGAGGAACCCATGGCTCCAGCCTCAAATGTAGCAGAGGATGAGATTGTTTGACATCAATGAGAGGAGAGGCCCTTGGTCCTCTGAAGGCTCAATGCCCCAGTATAGTGGAATGCCAGGACAGGGAAGTAAGTGTGGGTTGGTTGGAGAGCAGGGGGAGAGGGGATGAGATGGGCTGTTTTCAGGGGGGGGGACAAGGAAATGGATAACATTTGAAATGTAAATAAAGAAAATATCTAATAAAAATGTTTCTGGGAACACTGGAGGGTCAGGTTAGTTGTTACTATACTACCTATTAAGGTTAAAATCTCCTTCAGCTCCTTTAGCCCTTCCTCTAACTGATCCGTTGGAGTCTTGGGGCTCATTCCAATGTGTGGCTGTAAGTATCTGCATCTGTATTGGTCACTTACTGACAGAGCCTCTCAGGGGCACAGCTATATCAGCTTCCTTTCAGCAAGCATTTCTTGGCATCAGCAATAATGTCAGTGTTTGGTGTATATAGGTGGGATGGATCCACAGGTAGGACAATCTCTGGATAGTCTTTCCTTCTGTCTCTGTTCCAGTTGTTGTCTCTCCATTTCCTTTAGACAGGAACAATTCTGGGTTCAATTTTTGAGATGTGTGGGTAGCCCCATCCCTCAACTTGGGGCCATGCCTATCTACTGGAGATGGTCTTTTCAAGTTCTATCTCCCAGATATTTAGGCTAATGTTATCCCCATTGGGTCCTGGGAACCTCTTGCTTCCCTGGCACCTGGGACTTTCTACTGGCTACCCCCAGTTCTTCATCCTCCTCTGCTACATATTTTTGTTCAATTTCCTGACACTATATTTCTTTCCTGTCTCTTCCCATACCTGACTTGTCCCCCTTTATCCCTCTCCCTCTCCCTCTTCTTTCCCTCCCAGATCCCTTTTCCCATTTACCTCTCATGATTAATTTGTTTCTACTTCTAAGTAAGATTGAGGCATCCACAGTTTGGTCTTCCTTCTTCTTAAGCTTCATATGGCCTATGAGTTGTAGCATGGGTATTCTGACCTTTTGGGCTAATATCCACTTATCAGTGATTACATACCATGTGTGTTCTTTTGTGTCTGGGTTACCTCACTCAGGGTATTTTCTAGTTCTATCCATTTGCCTGAGATCTTCATGAAGTCATTGTTTCTAATAGCTGAGTAATACTCAAACATGTAAGTGTACCACAATGCTCGTATCCATTTTTCTGTTGAGGGACATCTGGGTTTTTCCAACTTTTGGCTATAATAAATAGAACTATTATGAACATAATGAAGTATGTGTTTCTCAAAAACAAAACCAACAGCTTTCAGTATGCTCTCTATCTTTTGCAAAGAGAACTGATGACGGGTAAGGACTACACTTGCCTTATTGGGCATAAAGACAAATATTTAGAATGTACTTAGGTATTATGATGGTTTAGTAAAGTGGTTATAGGTTCTTCTCCAAGATCCATGACTTCTCTAACCTTTGGTAGTTTACTAGATTTTCAGTGCCACATATGATTTTCTTCTAGTTGAGCAGAAAACCAAAACCATTCAAAATTCAAAACTGTGGAGCCCAGTCCCAGTGGATCCAGCTAGAAACATACTTCTGCACCTATGGTTCATGTAACATGACAAAAGAGGGATTGGCATGATTGTAAGACCATGAGGACTATGTACTTTGATATAAGTAATGCAACTTTAGGAAAACAAGTGTTGAGGTAAAAGGAATAGAAGTAAACTTTCTTTAAGAAGCCTCATCTGAGTCCCAAAGATGATAATATTAACAGAAATAGAAAGAAAATGTCAATCATTTATGTAAACTCTGTCTTCTGGTAGTCTCAAAGGAGACTCAGGCTCTCAGAAATGTAAGCATAAATAAATACTGTTGAATTATTGCTGTGTATGTTTTGGGGGGTTGTTTTCTTTCCAATATCACCAGGCTTCATTTTTCCCTAAAATGGTCTATATATGCATAATCCTGAATACTTCCAAGACAGGTGAGTCTGTAGTTGAAAGTACAATAGATAACATCCAGTTCATCATGCTGAGTGATCAGTTTAATTTTCAAAGACTGGTAAAGTGTTTCATTCTTAAAGGACTGGAGTCTTGTATGTTCACTTAAGAGAGAAGTATGTAGTACTCCAAATTCTCAAAAGGAATAAGAACTACAAAGTATTTGGCAACGAAGACAACTGTAAGCTATAGGATGAGAGCCATGTCCAAATCTTATCTTTCAGTTGAGATTGTTCAGTCAACAGTGTGTTTTCACTTAAATCTAATTCATGTTTCTAGATAAATTATGGGCTTAGAATATCATACCATATAGATTTTATACTGATTTCAATTATTTTTACCTTTGGAGATTTAATTGCCAATATATACAAGTTAAGGTCCATAATAATAAACCCTTAGTATAAAATAGAATTAAATGTCTTACTTTTCAAAACTCAATGACAAAATCAACTTAAGTTCTAGTACAAGTACTTTTTTAAAACATGTATTTCTATTACTTTTAATTATGTGTAGAAATGTATGTATGGATGTGGGTAAATACACATGTATGCAAGTCCCTTTGGAGGCCAGAGGCCTCATGGTTCCTAGAGCTGAAGTTCTATTCAGCTGAGAGAAAGCTCTGGATATAAGTTCAGGGCTTTTTAGTAGAGTTGCAGGTGCTCCTGCTAACAAACCTTCAGCCCCTGAGTTCTGAATTTTTAGTATTCTATTGCTTCCCATCCTTAGAACAGGTGTTGCTTCTATAAATATTCTGACACCAGTTATGTAGTATGTTATTTCATATTGTTGGTTGGTTTTGAAAATAAAAATATGATATAGATAATGAAAATGTTTCCAATTGTATTTTACCCACTTTTCAAATAGCAATTTATTTCATAGTCTTTTGAAAAGATACAAAATAAAATCATATTTACCATATTCTGGGATCAATAAACTATTCTGACACATTGATATGGTAGCTCAACTATAAAAAAATATAGTTAATGCTGCTTTGAACTACATATCAGGTTTGTCTCTAGCTTTGGCTAAATTGTTGGACATATCTAAAACCGTGTATGCATGTGCTTACATATGTAGAGGAATTTTAATCCAGCAACATTGCTGCTCTGACAAGGACTCACTTCCAAAGACCTAGGTCTTTGTGTTCTTGCTGGCATACAAACTATAATTCCTCTGGTTGGAATATAGACACTCTATTTGTACGCACATTTAATCCCAAACAATATAAATAAAATTAGTTTGTAGAGGGAAAGAGCCTTGTCTGAAAGTGAAGTCTAATAGTAGAACAGATGGAGTGAAGAATCAGAGAAAGTTTTGACAGAATGAGTCAGAGCTAGGATATACCCAACTCTCAGGAGGATAGAAAAGAGATGCTACTTAAGAGATAATGGCAGAGACAGAGATCTATAGTGAGAGCAAGAATGAGAATGAGTGAGAGAAGTAAGTTTTAGAAGGAAAGTTTTACAGAGACAGAGTGCACGTGATAAAAGAATGAGCCAGACAATGAGAAAGAGCCAGATTTCCACATTTCCAGAGTTTGTTTGATGCCCTGCAGAGCAATTTGATCATAACCCAAGAGTAGCCAGTTTGGATCAGTAAGTTTATAGAAGAATTTGGGTCAGAACATCTGAGTTGAACCAGCCAACCAGAGTTCAGAAACATGAAGAAAACATGAGCTTATTCAGCATGCAGCAATAAGACTCAGAGATAGCAAATAATCTAGCCAATAAAAGTTACTTTTATATACATACATACGTACATGCATACATACATACATGCATGCATGCATGCATTTGAAAACATATGTACAATAAGAGAAAAGACTACAAATATGAAAGGCATTGGAGAATTACATATATTACACATGAAATTAAGGTCCCATGAGAAAGAAAAGGATGTAACAATTAATTTTACTTGAAAATAGTCTAGAAATAAGGTTGAAGTAGGTCCAGAATCTATTAAGATTTGTTTTCTCAGACCACTTTAGGTAATTGACAGCAGATTAGTAAAAACTAAATAAATAATTTCTACATTCTTACTTCTGTTGTAAAGAAGATATGTCCTGGTAACTACTACTGCTATTCTTTTTAGTTAATTATGAACCGCAGGTAGAAAACTATTCTTTCAGAGACATTTTGGCTGTCTTATCAGTTCACCTTCTGTTTGGCTAAAACTCCATAATGTGATCATCAATTTATCTGCCCCTCTGAAGACCTCACATTCTGAAGAAATCCCAGGAGATCTGCTCCACTCTAAAGGAAAAGGAAAGGGGCCCACCATATAACCTCAGCAACTAGGACAACCCCAAGAAGCCCAATGGACATTGAACCCCTCTTTTCCACTTGAAATCTACCTTCCATCCATCCCACACTTTCTACCAGGGCAGATCATCAGCTTTTCTGCCCCCCTGAAGACCCCGCAATCTAAAGGCCTCCCAGGAGATCTGCTGCAGCCAGAGCCACAGGTCTCCCAGGAGACATGCAGCAACCCAGGGACATAGGGGGTAGACTCCAGAGACATCCAGGCTAATTAACACAGAGATAATGAGAAGGCGAGAAGCAACCACATGACCATATACTGTGACACCTTCAGAACCCAGTTCTTCTACCACAGCAAGTTCTAGATATCCCAACAAACCTGAAAACCAATAGGCTGACCTAAAATCCTATCTCATAAAGATAATATAGTCCTTTGGGGACAATATAAATAACTCACTGAAAGAAATACAGGGGAAAAACCCACAGAAAACTAGGTCAAAGTCCTTAAAGAAGAAACAAATAAATCTCTTAAAGAAATATAACAAAAGCACAGTCATGTGAAGGAATTGAACAAAGAAGTCCAAGACATAAAATAGAAGTAGTAACAATTAAAAAAAAAAAAACAACAACAAATGAAAGCAACCCTTGGAAAGGAAAAAGGTCAGGAGCTACAGACACAAGCATCACCAGTAGAATACAAGAGATAAAAGAATCTCAGATGCAGAAGATACCTTCGAAGATATTGACACAATGGTCAAAGAAAATTAAAAATACAAAATATTACTAACCCAAAACATCCAGAAAATCTAGCATACAATGAAAAAAAACCTAAGGATGACAAGAATACAAGAGAGCAGCAATTTCCAGACCAAAGGACCTGAAAACTACTTCAAAAATCATAGAAGAAAACTTCCTCTTTCTAAGAAAAAGATGGCAATAAATGTACAAGAAAATATATAGACCACCAAATAGATTAGACCAGAAAAGAAAATTCTCTCATCACATAATAATCATAACACTAAATGCACAGAACAAAGAATATTAAAAGCTATATGGGAAATGGGCCAAGTAACGTATCAGACTTATACCAGACTTCTGAACAGTACCATAAAAGCAAAAAGAACCTGAGTAGAGGTTGTGCAGACCATAAGACAATACAAATGCTAGCCTAGGCTACTATATGCTGTAAATCTCTTAATCAGTATAGATGGAGAAATTATTCCATGACAAAACTAAATGTAAGCAATATCTACCAATCCAGCACTACAGGGGATTCTAGAAGGAAAACTACAACAAAAGTAGGGTTTCTACCACAGTGGAAAACCAAGAAGTTAATAATCTCACAACAAAACCAAAAGGAGTGGATCATATACACATAATGCCACCTATAATAACAGACATAACAAGAAGTAACAATCATCTGTTTTTAATATCTCTCAATATCAATGGACTTAACTCCCCAATAAAAAAGACACCAGTTAACAGACTGGATATGCAAAGAGAGTCCAACATTTTGCTGCATACAAGAAACACACCAGAACATTGTCTGAGGCACCAACACATACATAGTAGAGGACTGCCTGGTCTGGCCTCAGTTAAGGTAGAGACACCTTATTCTTGAGGCCCCAGAGAGTGGGTAGGCCTGGCAGAGGAGGGTAGGGGGAACATATCTTGGAGACAGTGGAAAAGGAACGAGTTGAGGAACTTTTGGAGAGGAAACTGGGAAGGGGAGGCAAGAGTAATTTTAAAAGTAATTTCAAAAAAGCTCCATATTTTGAGATGCATCATCACTTTTGATATTTATCTTGGGCTCACTGTTCGTAGATAGAATAAATATTTGCAATATAAGATGGAAAAGGAAATAATTTTACATCATTTCATTTGGAAAAACAAAGTGTGATGTACATTTTCCTCAGAGCAATGAAAATAAGACCTCTGTGTACCTCCACGTAATCAGAGGGTATTAAAATGCCTTATGTCTTCATAAAATCATCTGTCACTAACTGTCTTACAAGAAAACTCTGAACTCCTAATGATTCTACTCAAATAAAAACTATTCTTAAGCACAAAGTTTGTCACCTTATTCGAAAAGGAGAAATTTTATTGTTTAGGGCTGTTAATATA
This sequence comes from Apodemus sylvaticus, assembly GCF_947179515.1. Classification (NCBI taxonomy): domain Eukaryota; kingdom Metazoa; phylum Chordata; class Mammalia; order Rodentia; family Muridae; genus Apodemus; species Apodemus sylvaticus. Next base: position 47,114,319 of record NC_067486.1, read on the forward strand.
TTATAGAGTGACAATATGGTACCACATTTTACCTTTGAACTTATATTTTTAAAAGTGACAGATTATAAAAAGTCACTTACTCCTGGCACAAGAAGTACATTCCAATGGTTAAATCTGAATTTAGAAAACACATAAATTAGAAAGTGATTATCCACACTACAAATGATTCACTGCAGGGTTGCTGTAAATACCTACTAGCTATTTTAATTGTTTACATTTCAGTAACTCCTGCATAGAAGGGCTAGGTGGAATAAAAATGCTTTAATTCTAAAAAAAACAAATTCCAAAAGACCAATTAGAAATAAAGAATAAAGTAGTCAGTGAATTGCAAAAGCCCTAAAGGACAAGATATGAAATACCCTATTTTTGGAGCTAAGGAGCTAAGAGAATGTAAATGTATGTGTGTCCTGCAGCAAAGAAAAAGAGCTTTGTAGACCTACTGTCAAAGTGTTTGTAAATCAAAGTAACACAGATGGCTCCAATAATTAAAAGCCATGGCTTCTCTTCAAGGGGACTCAAGTTCAATTCCCAGTTAACTAAAACTCCAGTTCCAAGGAGATTTGATGCTCTCTTTTTCCCACATAGGCAGGCTCTTGCTACACAGACTTATATACATTACAGACATACATACAAATAAAATAAATTAAAATATCAATGAATCATACCAAGTCATCTAGATATGGTTATGTTTACATAAGAAAAATCTGGTCACATTGACACTTTTTAAAAATTAATTATTATATTTTATTTTATTTTTTACCTCCCAATCACTTTCTTCACCCCCCCCCATTCTCCCCTTCTCCTGAGTGGGTAAGTGGGAGAGTTCACCCTGGGTATTACCCAATGCTGGCTTTTCAGGTTTCTGCAGGATTAAGCATATCCTGCCCCATTGAAGCAGCCCTGTTGGAGAATGGATCCCACAGACAGGAAATCACTTTAGAGACAGTTGGGGACCTACTTGAGGCTGAGTTGCACATCTGCTACATATATGCTAGAGTTGGGGAAGTCTGTCCAGCCCATGTATGCTCTTTGGTTGTTGGTTCAGACTCAGAGTTCCTAAGGGTTAGTTGACTCTGTTGATCTTCCTGTGTCGTCCATATCCCCTTTGGACCTTCAGTTCTTCCAACAACTCTTCCATAAGAGTGCCCAACCTCCATCCAAAGTTTGGCTACGGCTATTTTCATCTGTTACTTTCAGCTTCTGTGTGGAGCCCCTCAGAGAACAGTTGTCTAGGCTGCGGTCTGAAAGTGTAACAGAGATAATTGTCAAGAATTGGTGGTTTTCCATGCGATGTTAAGTTGAGCTGGTTATTAGTTAGCTATCTCCTCACTCCCTGCTCCATCTTTTCCCCTGAATTTCTTTAAGGCAGGACAAATTTTGGGTTGAAATTTTTGTGGATGTCTTGATGTCCTTATCCCTACACTGGCAAACCTGCCTGGCTACAAAAGGTGGCCTCTTCAGGTTTCCGTGTGTGCTTTTAGCAGTATAAGACAAAACCAGAACAGGGAAGTGGGAAGGGATGTGTGGCAGAACAGAGGGAGGGAAGGGGGCTTATGTGACTTTCCGGGAGTGGGAAACCAGAAAAGGGGAAATCATTTGAAATGTAAATAAAAAATATATCGAATAAAAAAAATAAAATAAAATACCTATTGAGTATTCACACCCAACTATAAGTTTAAAAAGATGTAAAATTTATTTGATCAACTGTTAAATCAAAATCCAGTTATGGAAATATAAGCCCAAAGGTTGAATAACTGTTGTTTTACGTTCTATCACCTATCACCAATCAGTTGATGAACAAAGAGAGGGTCCAAATGGGGAAAGAATATATTCTATACCAAAATCATTCTATGAGAATTTGGATTTTCCAGCAAGCAGATCTCACACTGATGTCAGTGATTAAGTATTTTAGCAAGCACCTCGTAAATGAGCTCTTGTGAAATTGTGGGGCAGGGAGCCTAATAAACCTGCCAAGCTATGAAGCAGACAAGCCTTGAACCTCAGCCATACTTATCAAAAAACTCTGTGATTGCACTATAGCATCAGAGTTGTCCTGTCTTGGGCTAAATGGTGCAATCACCTTTGACCTCACACCATGAATGTGTTGAACCCTAGAATTTTGCAGTTTATGTGAGTGGAGGATCTATTTAGGAGCTTTCAAGTTAAGAGTTGAAAATTTCTAAAAGAGTACATTTCAGATATTCATATTAATGATGTATAAATGCTTATGACTTTATTTATGACCTTTTGTTGTAGGTTGAGTTTCTTTTTTATAATTTAAAAATGTGTGGGTGCCTCCTTAGCACAGTAGGCAGCCTGTCAGTCTCATAATTTAAAAATGTAATTATACTAAAATTAAATCCAGTCAAAATAGTTATAGGAGAAAATTTGAAACTCAATTGTCATTTGTTCTTGTTTGAGGATGAAAACACCAACAAAACAAAACAAAACAAAAAACCCACTTGCAACTTCATTTTTTATTAAATGAACATGTATTCAAGTATTGTATTTCTAAACTGCATGCCTGTGCTGATACCCACAAATTCAATTCCAAGAACTATTCACTATTTCAATGTACATCGATATCGATATCCATTTTATCTAGTTTTTCAGATTTTGTCTATTTTAAATCAACATGATTAAATCGCTTTTCTCTTTTGCTTCCCCATTAACCATTTTCTCTCACACTGCTCACCCCTTGTTTAATTTTTCATATACACGTGCGTGCACACACACACACACACACACACACATATATATAACACCATAACCATGTATCCTTGGGTGAGTTTGGAGGATGAATGAGATGTTTTAAATTTTAATAATCACTTCATTTATTCATGCATATTCTCTAGTATGCTGGGCTTCCTTTTTGAGTTTGATGCATGATAAGGCCGTGAAGGGATGATTAAAGTAAGAATCAAAGCTCCATTCCACTCTCATTTTCGGACTGTAGATTAAATTATGCCGGGGCCATTGTCTTATTGCTATTATACTAACTTTTGAACCAGAAAAGTTTATTGTATTAATACCATTAAACAGTGTGTTAACTTCCAAATATGAGCAACACAATTATCTCTCCACTCTTTCCACTCAAGTTTTTTGGCCTTTATAGCAAATTAGACCTAAGGTAAATGCTTCCATTAAAGTATATTGTAGTTACAGTTACCATTTTTCAAATAAAATAAATTTCAAAGAACTTCAAATATTTATTTACTTGATCAAATATATTAACAGTAACTGACTTTCATATCTTTACCACATCAAAAGGACTGATAAGTACAGGCCAACCAAAATAGTGCTGTTTTTACAACCTCATAATAAATACAGAAAACACATCTCTTTGGAAGCATTTGTGCTGATAATCTTATTAAAGCCAAACAACACCACTGTGAAATGTATCCTGCTCTCATACTCAGCCTTATAGAGATGAAAAACTAAATAAAAAAATAAACATATAATTCATCTATATCTATCAGTTGTGGTGACATCAAGATTTGATAAGGTCTAACAGTTTAGTGAGCCTTTGTCCATTGAGTCCATTATACTCAAAAAAGAGAAAGTTTTCATAGCTCACAAGAGGGACAGATATGAGTCAATTACCCCAAATAAATTTCTATTCCTAGAAATAATAGTAAAAAACACATTTCTGTTAATAATTTGTTACAGTGTTTCAACCAATACCACACTAGTTAACTATTCACGAACTATTTCACAAATATTTTCTTTGAATTCAGAATTAATGATAGTGTGAAAGAGACAATGCTGGGATGCATAAATTTCTCCTGGATTGAAGAGTCTTTTTGTGTATTTGATTAGGTATCCTGGCCCTGCCTATACCTGACATGCAAATGCAGAAATCAGTGATGTTTGATCTATGAAAAACCATACTCACAGAAGCTTTGGGTTATGATTTTGGGCACTTTAACTATCCCGTGAAATGCCACTAGCATCAGAGAAAGAAAACCACACAGCTCACAGTCTAATGTAAGGACTACATAAGAGCTTTGTGACTGATGAATGTCAGGGGCCACCTAGTCCTATCATGACTATCAAAAGAAACAGTATGGTCTAGAGCAAGTTCCCATGGCTTAATAAAAGGGGAACAAAAAGACAAGAGGAAAGTGAGTAGGAAGAGTGAGTGACAAAGTGTAGGGGAAGACTGAGTGGGTAACAGATCTCTGTAGGAAGCCACAGTAAAGCTAGGACTACTACATGCAAGATCACATCTGTAACTCCAATTGAACAATACACATGGAGTAAAGGAGTTATTCACAATCTCTGAGTATGTTAGAAAAGAGAACAGTGCCCCAGAGCTAAATAATAGGTACTTTGAACTTACATTTAGGGGCAAAATATTTTTTCTCTCTCTTTCTTTTTTTTCTTTTAGTTCTTTGAACACCTGCACAGTTGGATTAACTCCCAAGGGAATTTCATGAATGGATCTTCCCATGTACATCCTAAGAGAGGTCAGAGATGGCAGCTACCACACCAGGGGACTGAGATTCACAGTGGGAAGACATATCTATACAATCTTACTGTAAATAAGCACTGTAACTTCTAAAACGGAATTGCAAACATTTATTTGTTAAAGAAATTGCATTTCCAACCTTCAGTGCCTGTGGAAATTACAGCTTAGAATGATTGTTCCTTATAAGAGGCCATGCATTAAGATTGTAGACATAGACAAATGCAAGCATGATTGGAAACCATGTGTATTGTTCTCCCCACTGTAGTTCCTAAAGATATAGCCTAATGCCACACCCCTTCAATACTATGACTGGATCTCTAACCAAAATCTACTTTTCTGTGTAACATGATTTTCACTCTCCAATGTGCTATGTAAAAATAAAACAAGCAAGAAAACAATAACCCAATTGAGCAAAATGTTCTGCTGAGTAATATTAGCTTGCAAAAGTGGCAATTTTACCTGATTTTTACAGGTAATGTATTTCAACTGAAAAATGGGCAAATTGAAAATGTATTTCTACTATTTTGTAAATCTCAAACTAAATGCATAGAGATGAAGTTGACTATGTGAAATAAGAAGTTTTCACATTTATTCTTATTCCTTTTAAATGACGAAATTAGCCTTTTTTAAAACATAAATCCAGTGAATGCTATTTTTCTTTCAGCAAGATTATAATTCTATTATTTATTTATTTATTCATTTATTTGCTTATTTGTTTGTTGTTTAAGTATATTTATCTATTATTTCAAGCTAAGAAAAACTAAAACCATCTCCTTTTTCTTTTATTAACTATCCACTCAGTCTTTTCTAATTTTTTTTAGCAGTACAAGATCACTAAAAGAACAATCATCAGGTTCCTAAAAGATAAAATCCTTTTTAAAATTCTTTTGTAGTACAGAGAAACTTTTCTTCACTGTGGTCATAACATTTCTTGACCTTTTCTTGAAGCTCTGATCCTTTTTTAACTACCACTCTTTCTCTCTAATACTGGCATAAGCTTCCATATAAGTTTATATGGAGTCCTGTATAATAGGATTATGATTCCAGATCAAAGTTATACCTTTATACCCTAGTTATTATTTCAGGACTTCATTGAAAGTGACTAGTTAACATAGTGTATGCAAAATTTTATGTATGTACAATGAGGTATCTAGATGCAAATTTTATTTTAATAATTGCCTACCACAAAAATACTACAAGCATGGGACATTCAAAACCCCCTAATTCTTTGAAATAATATATTCATTTATAAAACACCAGATGTAAACTACTACCATGAAACATGTCTAGTCCAGAAGCTAACTCCATGTGGCTTTTAGAATAAAATCTGTAAAGGATAGAGATTTGCTCATCATAGTTCCAAGTGTAAGAGGGACACACAAATGATACAAATAGATCATTAGAAATTAATCCTCTCTTTTCTACAACAATCACATGAACAGAGTATTGGGAGAACACACAAAAAAAGGAACAATTAACTCTCTAAGAACATAGTAACCTTACACAAGCTAAATCCAAAACAATATTTTAGAAGCATTTGTGTTTTCTCTTCAGAGAAATTGATATCTCCTGTGAGCTTAACTGACAAGGACCTGACCAAAGTTTCGAGAATTTCCTGAAGGTTCTAGACTGCAAAGTTGTTATTGCAGTCCAAATGAACCTGAATCATAGAGAAAGTTTCTTTAGAGTACATTTCTCATTAAGATTATAATGTAAATTACTAATCTATGGTCAATCATAGGTCAATTTTAAGGTAAAAGGCACTGAACTCACTGGATGGGAAACCAGCTCTGCTGATTTAAACAACATGCCAAACATCTCATGACAGAGCTATGTTCTTGACCAGGTGAATTAAAGATGGATACACATTGTTTACTTTTTATGAAACATCTCATAACTTGTAACATTAGTCTCTTACATCTCAAATGTCTCCTTTTAGCCGACCTTACAATTCTAAGGCATGGTACTAAAATAATTCATTTGTTAATTCATTCACTCATTCATTATATTATTCTTTGGATATCACAGCGTTTGTTGTATTCATTTATAGTACAAATAATAAATTGTTCAACTCTAAGTAATTTAAATCTGTGATAATGCATGAATATACAACTCTGTGACGATGATACTTAAGTTCCACTACAATGATGTGATTCCACCCACAGACAACACGTAAACTTAGCATGGAAAAATATCATTCACAATTTCCAAATGTAAAAGACAAATAGGAAAGGAAAGTACAATAAACATTACTTTCTATTTTATGATATCCATGTCCTATGAGGAAAGGCAAATATAGCCATATAAGCACAAGCCAAATCATCTTATTAGCACAGCAACGGAATCTAATTAGGACAGTGGGGCAATGTTGATGTAAGATGCAATGACTAGTAACTGATGCTCCTCTCCCCATAAGTATGTTAATCATATGCTCTGCCACTAAAAGTCACATTCCAGTTTATAAGTTCTTACGTTGGTGGATATATTTGCTAAAAAATTACAGCAGGTAGCCATTGAATATATGAAATATATTATGTAGAATAAGAGAATTAAAATGGAAGCAGTAATATCAAGGCACTTTGTCTTTACTGTTTATAGTATCCCTAACCTCAGCATGGCCATCTGCAATCTATCATTAATCCGATTTTGGCTTTAAAACCATGAAATTGACCAAAAAATATCTCTTGCTACAGGGGTTCAACCATACAACCTTATTTGGCCACAATGTGTAACAAAATTTATTATAAAAATTTTATGACAATATTTCTTCAAATCAGTTTGTTCCTTTCTTCAAGTTCTATATTTTCTTATTGTCCATGTCCCACATTATATCTAGAAGATTTTTTTTCTATTTTGTCTGATAGTATTTCTGGCACTATAGTACTATCTGATATTCTTTTCTCCCTACAGTGTTAAAGAATAGTATGGCCCCAGCAAGATAGACTTAGACTTGCCAGCCTGTGGATTAAAGGTTCATTAAAAATTCTTCACTGACTTGTATTAATACAAATTAGTAGTCAGAAAACATAATCCATGCAAGGTACTAATTTTTATTCAGATATTCTATTAGCATATAATTGTCTTTTTTTAAGAAATTAAAGGTGCATTATTATACTTGATGTGGCATAAATTATAAAAGCAAAAAATTCTCTTGCAAGGTTCTGCAGTTCTCCAGTAATTATCCACATTGCACCCTGGAAACTAAAATTAAATACATAAATTAAAGCAGTAGGGGAGATAATAACACTGTAAAGGGGGACCAGATTTAGCACAGTATATCATACCTGAGGCTCAGCCTGAGAAGAGCCACCACTGGCTTGCTCACACAGGAATCAAAACAGGTTTCCTACAGACCAGAGCTTGATTGAGAGTGAAGTAATCACTTGCCATTTGACTAAAGGAACATTTCTCTTGTTCAAGCAGTACTTATGTAAATGGGTCTCTTCTGTCCATTTTCTGAGCATGTTCATCACGTGTTTCAGTCTTTGGGATTCAAAGGATGTGAGTCCAGAAGCAAGGTGCTATTTAAAGTCAGTTAGAGTTGTTATCTCTTCACACATAGACAAATGAAAGTTTCAGCTCTTAGCTCATAGAAGATATGCACACATAGATTCACATAGAGCACCCCTTTTACTGATAGTTGCTTTAGGATGAATTTACAGTATTTATACTAGCTACATGTAGTGATGTTTGCTCCCCAGTTAACAAGACTACAGAATCCCCATTCTGTCACTAGTACTATGTAGTTGGAATAAAGATCAGTTTGGCACTATTGTTTTTTTTTTTATTGAATATAATCTTCATTACATTTCAAATGGTAAAAACTTTCTGGGTTTCCCTCCTCCCCCAAAATACCCCCAACTCCTCCTCCCAGTCCCTGCCTCCAAGTATATGCCCATCCACCGACCTATTCCCACCTCTCCCACCTCACTTTCCCTTTGTTGGGGGATCTATTGAGTCTTCACCTGACCATTCCTCCCACTGATGCCCGACAGGGTATTACTCTGCTACATTTTTGGCTGGAACCATACGTACTCCTTGGTTGATAGTTTAGTCCCTGGGAGTCCTGTGGGTCTGAGTGGCCTACATCTTTGTTTTTCCCATGGGGCTATAGACCCCTTCAGCTACTCCAAACCACCCTCCACCTCTTACATTGGGGACCCCATGCCCAGACCAGTGGTTGACTGCTAACATCTGCCTCTGCATGTGTAAGGCTCTGGCAGGGCCCCTCCGGAGACAACCTTAGAATGCTCCTTTTGGTATGCACTTCTTGTTGTCCATAATAGCGTCAGGGGTTTGATGACTATTTTATAGGTGAATCCCCAGGTAGGAGGACACTATTCTTAAAACTCAAAAGAATAAAAACAAGTTTGAAGTAGTCCCATAGCATTCTATTTCCTTTTATGTGGTGATTCTTTCTGATGAGACAGGAAATGGATAACAAAATCCACACTATATGTTAAGCCCATTCAGTTTTAGTCCCAAGCACAGAAAAATAATTAACTTAAGCATACACCCTCTGATTCCAGCAGGTAAAGAGATGGGTTAAGAAGAGACTTTTAGGGGTGGGGGGGGACCAAGAAAGGGAACAACATTTGAAAAGTAAGTGAAGAATATATCTAATTTAAAAAAGTAAAAAAAAAAATGGGCAAAGATAGAAACGATTTTATCAGGATTGTTGGTAAACTTAGAACTGGTAAATCCAGTTTCTAAGAATTTGTACATGTTTGTTTGTATAGAATCTACTATAAATGGAACAGAATTTATGGGGGGGAAAGGCTATCATATCAACTGGATAACCATTTTATTATAACTCTGTATAGGATTTATGTCAATGTTAACAAACATGCATCTTTCAACAAGAATGTACTGTTATCCAAGTAGCCAGATTTTTTTAAAGATATTTTCTTTACTTTACTTTTCAAATGTTATCCCCTCTCATTGTTTCCCCTCCGAAAACACCCTATCCCATCTCCCCTCCCTCTGATCACGAACACACCCACTCCCACTTTCCTGTCCCTGTGTCCCCTATACTGGGGCACAGAGCCTTCTCAGGACCAAGGGCCTCTCCTCCCTTTGATGTCCAACAAGGCCATCCTCTGCTACATATGCAGCTGGAGGCATGAGTCCCTCCATGTGTACTTTTTGTGTAGTCCCTCCATATGTAGTCCCTGAGAGTTTTGGGGTTACTGGTTGGCTCATATTATTTTGCTCCCTACAGGGCTGCAAACAGCTTCTTGGGTCCTTTCTCTAGCTCCTCCATTGGGTACCTTGTGTTGAGTCCAATGGTTGGCTGAGAGCATCCACTTCTGTATTTGTCAGGTACTGGTAGAGCCTCTCGGGAGACAACTGTGTCTCCTGTCAGCAATCACTTGTTGGCATTCACAATAGTGGCTGGGTTTGGTGACTGAATATGGGATGTATCCCCAGGTCATGCAGTCTCTGGATGGTCTTTCACACATACAACAACCTAGATGTTGTTGCTGCATAATCCTCATTGTGTTAGTCCCTAGGATCAATGCTGTGTCAACACAGTACTCTAACTGAAGATGACCACACTCCCATGGGCAATAAGCTAGCTTCCTTTAACACATTTGGTTTTTAAGAGTGTTACTCATCTGCCACATCAAAACAAGGCCCATCCCTTGAAGGATCAGTCTTGATGCCATGTTATATGTAGGTGCTAAAACTTTGAGAGTTAAAATTTGTTGCTCTGTCCTCTGGTATTCTTTCTCTCTTCTGAAATTCCAACAACATATTTGTCCATCATGTTTTGACTCTCCACTAGAAGCCTAAAAGCAATAACATCTACTTGGTCATGGATTTGGATGTCCAAAGTAATAGCCTAAATTATCATTTTTATCTTTTCTACTTATCGTCTTAGTTGTTGTGATACAGTAACAAAAGGCTGACTAACAAAAAATGACAGGCATATTTTTAACTAGGAATAAAATGTATTGTGCTAGCAGATTCATTTGCTTTCTCCACACATATATCCATTAGTTTAGAGATTTTCAAATCTTTACAGATAGAGATTTAAAAATAAAATAATGTGTAATTTCCATCCTTAAAGATGTTGATACATAGCTATATAATCCTCCCTTATATGCTTGACTTACCATATATTGCCTAAAGGTGTTGGCTTGATAAAAATTGAAAACAAAATTTAAAAGCACAGTTGAACTACAAGTTTAAAAATAGATGCAAAGGCAGGAACCACCTTTCAGGATATGATATGTATTCTATGTCCATATTTTTGAAAAATCTCCACTAGGTAGGATGTGCTATGATCCAAATGTCTGTTTCCATCTGAAATCTATAGAATGAAACTTAATCACAGAAACTTTGAGGAATTGATGAACTAGACCGCAGGAAGCTGTCATCTCATTTGTCATGTAAAGACTTGGTAAAAGAAATGCTACATAAAATTAAGAAATATGCCCTAAATTTGGCACCTATCACTTAAACATTAAAGGCTTCAGAACTATTAGAAATACATTTCTGTTATTCATAAGCCACCTTTTCCATGAATTTAGTTGGCTGAATGGAGCTAAAATTTTGTTATATGTCCCCTAATGTCAATGCCAGACGATGCAACCCAGTTGGAGGAAAAGAGCCCCCAAAGCAGACAAAAAAGAGTCAGAGACACCACAAAATCCCACTGTTAGGAATGTGATAAAACACCATGATAATAACCATACTATATAATCAGAATACCTAGCTCAGACCCACGGCAGCTCCCTAATTGTTCAATCTCAATAATCGCCTATGAAGCATGCTTAGCTGATTGTGTGGGCCATGTTCTTGTGGTGTCCTCAAATTCCTCTGGCTTCTTCAATTCTTCATTTTCTTCTTCCTCATCATAGGTTCTGCCTTGTGTTTTTCTGTGTGTCTCTGCATATTTGCTATGCCCCGTTTGGTTGATATCCCAAGGAGACTTGCTCTATTTTGAAGGGATGTGGAGGAGGAGTGGATCAGGGTAGTTGGGAGGTGAACAGTGGAAATTTAGAAAATAGAAAGATGGAAAACTGTTATCAGAATATAATATATGATAGAAGAATAAAATTAAATAGATAAGTAAATGAAATAAAAAGGAGAGGTAAAGTAAAAAAAATAAGATTTTCTTTTAAAAATTGATGTATAGAAGTAGATATTATGGAAATAACAACTTATAGTATATCGATAGCTTTACAGTTGGTTAAAGAGGGGAGGCCAGCAGGATTGGTGGTTAGTATTTTAGATAAAGCCTAAAATTGTGTGGGAAAAATGTAATAGGTAATTGTGTTACTGGCTACATGAGAGAAAACTACAGAGAATGCCAGAAACTTAGAGAAGTACTGAGAGTGGTATATGTATACAATAGAAAAATTACTAATAACAAGTACAATCAATTCTGTGTATTAAAGTATTCTTACACATTGGTAGAAATTAATTATATTTCCAATAGCTAAGTAGTCAAAGTAAGCATTCCAGTTTTATTCCTTTGACCCCATTAAATAACACACAGACATGTACAAAACCTAGAACTTGAGAGATACAGAGTGAGAAGGAACTAGGAAATCTCATGAAATTGGGTTGGATTGTTCTTTCCCAGATGTGATAATATATGTGAAGGAAACCCATGAGGAAGAACAAACATGCCGTGGACCATGGGTATCAAGTGTAGTCTCAACACAAGCTCCATCTGTAGAGGATGCCATTAATTTCACTCAAAGGTTTTTGTAAAATTCTCCTAGGAAAACAGGTCCATAGAATCCTGAGAGGACCAGTCCCAGAAATAAGGCACAGAGCTAAGGTCATGTAATCCAAGGGTGGAATGCACTGAATATAATAGTGCAGCTAAAAATCCCACAACCTATCATTATTGAACAATAAATACCATCAGCTGTTAGTTATAAAAACTTCAAGCAGAATTATAAAATCCTAGATTTCATTTTGCATCATGGAAAATTTTCAAAGATGAACTACTCCGAAGTATACCTTGAAGCAAGTTCCGAATTTGACACTGATTATATCAAAATCCAACCTCTTTTACCTGTCTCTCTTCCAATAATTATGCAAAAGTATTCCGAATACAAAATATATTGGATTTGAATAATGACACCTCAGTGTCCACAGTCTCAGGAAATTAAGACATAATTTAAGAAATATAATATGTGAACAAAAACAGATATCTAGTGGTCCAAATATGGACTCACAAATAGACTTATTACAATGCTCATATTTGGACAATTAGATATCTTTTTTAGTTCAAATCTTATATTACTCTAATTATGTCAAAATTTCTTATAGTTGTTATAATATTTTCCAGAAAAATGATTAAAGCAAAGAGTACCTCTACATTTCCAAGAGACACATTTTGTTCTTCTTTTTAAAACTTTTTATTTGTTCTTTGTAAATTTTACATCATGCACACCAATCCCACTTATCTCTCTTTCCTCTCATACCTGCCTTCAAGCCCTGCAACCTCCCCATCAAAAGAGGAAAATAATTATATTTTGGAAGCTGTAGTGTGTCACAGTGTGCCCAACAATATACCCTTTGTCCACACTTCTTTGCAAATGGTCATTGCAATGACTCATTTGGTCTTGCACAAGATTTCTGGCTTGTGTTACTCTACTGATACTAGACACTCTCTGGGACTCTTCTCAGATAGAATAGTGTGTTGTTGCCTTGTGTCATGGAGATTCTGTCGTTTTAGATTTCTACAATCAACCCCTTCACATAATCCAGCAATTCATCAGTGGTGTGTATGTTGGGGTGGGCCAATTCAAAGCCCTGGATCTGGGCTTGAGAGGTATCTGAGTTGGTCAGCCTGTTGACTCTCCTGCTCTCATGCCCACATAGCCAGCTCACCAGTAATCCCTGCTATCAGAGTCATTTCTACTCTGCTACAACTGGTGATGGGCAGGGTCAGCTCTCCTGTTCTCAGGTACCCAGGACAACTTCTCTCATGATGCCCAGGTGAGACATGGGGCAAATCCTTCACAGTCCTCAGACATCAACATATCCGTAGTCTGCAGACCAGACTAGGAACACCTGCTTTGGTGCTGCTGCAGGAAAATGCACAAAAATGTAGCCTCAGTGGCAGCACAGGCCAGGACACCACTGTGGTCCCTGCTACTCACATCAGACAACATTTCTCACTAACCTGTAGTTTTCAGTTCTGCCTCTTTTCATTATGACCTCATCCTTCTTTTTCTCTTCTGTTCCATTTCTTCATCAGTACTTGCTCCTCTTAGTGAAGCTAGGGTCTCTGAGTGTCTGAGATCATTTAAGGAGTGCTCTCAGAAGATCCATGCCCAGATTGTGCATTATGGCGTTGTCAAAAGTCAACTCAGGCATGGTGTGTCTGCTCAAATGTTCAGAGTCCCTGGCTGATGGTCATCTCTGGTTAGTTTCCTGTCCAAGCCCCAAGCTAATTTGGTGGTCATCTCCAGTTCGCTCCTTGACATGCCTGTCTGAGTAGCCCTGTATGAAGTTCATCTGCCTTGGGCTTATTCCCTCCTGGGGTCTTCAGTTTTAGGTGGGGTTCTTCTAGTATCAGTCTTTCTCCCAGTCCTGGGAGCCTTTGGGACCATTCGTCACTGAACTGGTGATCATCTAAGGCTAGCTCCCTGACCGAGCTTTCTAGTACCAGGCTAATGTTCATCTCAGGCTTACTTTTGCACAGTATGTTAGGCTACTAGTCATTCAGAAGGTCAAAGGTCAGAACACTGAGTGTAGACAACCGGCATACCTGCCATCCTTCTAGGAGCACAGGAGACACAATCTCAATAATGAAAGTCCAGTTTCTTTTCCAATTCTTCTATTCCTTCTACAATGATCCCTCTGTCTTAGGTTCAGTGGTTGTACTGTAGGTATTCCCTTCAAGCCTAAATTAAGGGAGTTATTAGTGATAGTGAGAGGCCCTAAGGAAGCATCTGTGCCATATTTCTCTCCTAGCTTCTGGTGATTTCTGAAGATTTTTGGCACCTGATAGCTGATAGAAGCATCGTTGCATCTGTACCTCCATTGACACATGGCATTTTTCTTTATGTGCTCTTGGGTTACAATTCACCTGCTGTTGTCAAGACAGGAGTGTTCGTATGGGAATCAATCCTAACTCAAAATGACCTCATAGAACTAGGAAGATTATACCAAAAAATTTCTAGGTAATTTCATAGGGTTATAGTCAGTGTTTCCAGGTAGTCACATATGTGTCAGGAAAACATTTAGCCCACTAATATATGACAGAAAACATGAAAAGAAAACTATATGAAAATCATATTCAGCATGTAATATACTTGACAAATTCAGCATCTAATCATACTGAGAAGGAATAAAACTTTTATTTGCAGGAAGATGGATGGAAATGGCACTCATCATGATAACTGAAATAAGCCAGAATTAGAGAACTACCTATTGTCTCTCATAGATAGAATCTAGACTAATTTTTAAAGACATGGAATTATACTGGCGGCTAGTTGGAAAGAGGATGAGATTCAGAGGGAAAGAGGAGGGAAAATTAGAAAAGGTATAAGAAGATCATTTCTCAATTTGTTGGCTGCCAATTTGTCCTTTTGATGGTGTCCTTTGCCTTACAGAAACTTTGTAATTTAATGAGGTCCCATTTGTCAATTCTTGATCTTAAAGCACATGTTATTGGTGTTCTGTTCAGGAACTGTCCCCCTCTACCAATGTACTCAAAGGTCTTCCCCAGTTTCTTTTCTATTAGCTTCAGAGTATCTCGCTTTATGTGGAGGTCCTTGATCCATTTGAAGTTGAGCTTACTACAAGGAGATAAGGATAAAGCTTCACCAACCCTACATCAGATAGAAGGCTAATATTCAATATATACAAAGAACACAAGAAGTTAGACCCCAGAAAACCAAATAATCCTATCAAAAATGGGGTACAGAGCTAAACAAAGAATTTTCACCTGAAAAACTTCAGATGACTAAGAAGCATCTTTAAAAATTCTCAACTTCATTAGTTATTAGGGAAATGCAAATCAAAACAACCCTGAGATTTCACCTCACACCAGTCAGAATGGCTAAGATTAAAAATTCAGGGGACAGCAGGTGTTGGCGAGGATGTGGAGAAAGAGGAATACTCCTTCACTGCTGGTGGGGTTGCAAACTGGTACAACCACTCTGGAAATCAGTCTGGCAGTTCCTCAGAAACAGTTCCTCAGAAAACTGGGCACCTCACTTCTGGAGGATTCTACTATACCACTCCTGGGAATATACCCAGAGGATTCCGCAGCATGTAGTAAAGATACATGCTCCACTATGTTCACAGGAGCCCTATTTATAATAGCCAGAAGCTGGAAAGAACCCAGGTATCCCTCAACAGAAGAATGGATGCAAAAACTGTGGTATATATACACAATGGAGTACTATTCAGCCATTAGAAACAATGAATTCATTAAATTCTTAGACAAATGGATGGAGTTGGAGAACATCATACTAAGTGAGGTAACCCAGTCTCAAAAGATCAATCATGGTATGCACTCACTAATAAGTGGATATTAGCCTAGAAAATTGGAATACCCAAAACATAATCTACACATCAAATGAGGTGCAAGAATAATGGAGGAGTGGCCCCTGGTTCTGGAAAGACTCAGTATAGCAGTATAGGGCAAAACCACATCAGGGAAGTGGGAAGGGGTGGATGGGAGAACAGGGGGAGGAAAGCTGGCTTATGTTACTTTCGGGGAGTGGGGGGCCCTGAAAAGGGGAAATCATTTGAAATGTAAATAAAAATATATATCGAATAAAAAAATTAAAAAAGGAAAAAAAAAAAGAAAAGAAAATGTATGAGAATGGAAAAGTCATCTCACCCAGGACAGTATTGACATTGATAAAAAATGTTATCATAAACTCAGTTTTGTACAGCCAGTATGTTAATATAATGTCAAAATGGCTTCTCATCTAAAAACAGAAGGAAATTTCTTTGACTTAATTAATGGCATAGAGAAAAATCTCATAATGAATATTTTTAATGATGAAGTGCTGACTACTGTTTTCTATAACAGAGAAGCAGATAAAAATACTCTTAACTTGATTTCAGCATTATGGAAAAAGAGATGAAGGAAATGTCTCATCATTAGTACTATGTGAAACTTTATTTCTGTTGGAAAATGATAAGAAATGCGAAAAATACTTCCATACTAAAAAATAACAAATTTATATGAAATAAATTTAAATTTTCATTTTTCTTTGGATAAATAAAGTTTGACAATCCCTTCAAAATGGCATTTTAATCAAACTGAGTCATAATTAACATGTCAGGAACACTTTTTGTCAAAGAAAAATATATCAGCCAATGTACATTAGTCAGCATACATATACTTGTACATATACTTATTCTCCATATCTCCAGTGTACATATACTTGTTCTCCAAAGAACCAAAACAAACAGGATAACAATATGTACACATAGAGGGAAAAAAGGATTAATTCTAGGAATGAATGCCAAAAAGTTACAGTCTACTGCCTACCAGATTTCTAATTGGCAAAGCCAGTAGGGTAAACCAGACTGAATCTCATAGCAAACCAGAAAAGTCCAGTGTGCTCTTTCAATCTGAATTATTTTTCCAATAGGGGGAAAAAGAGATTCAGATGTAGAGTTCAGGTATAAATGCAGGTATGAGTTTGCCCTTTCTCTACATTGGACTTCTGCCTAGTCTAGGGAATCTGAATGAGACTGCTTGCCTCAGTTATGATGTGGAACATGTGAGAAAATTGCAAAAGGAATTACCTAAGATCTTGGACATACATACACACATATGTATGTGTGTCTATATATATAGTCAAATCTCTGAATTGTTCAATACAATTCATTGTATCTTCTGTATGTGCTATCTTTTTTAAATTAAGAGAAAAAGATATATTCTACTTTAGAGAAATAGATAATGGCAATTGAAATTTTTTAGATTATACCAAAGAGCACACTAAGTCAACTGGGAAAAATTCAAGTAGAAATAATAAATATGCTTCAAGACTGTTCCACTGGATCTTAGTAAAGAATGTAAACCAAAGCAAATGACTTCAATATTTTAGCAAATTTTACATGCACACTTGCACCATTAAAGTCAGCAGTAATATTCTGTGGGAGGACATTGATGTCATGAATGGTAGGGACCTTCACAAAGATCATAAACTCAAGAAGTGACTAACTTCAGCCTTGGCACAAGGAAATACTGAAAGGCCTTATTCACACTTGAAAGATAACTAAACAGGTCATCACAAATTTGACATAATCCATAAGTATTACATGATGTTATCTCTAATAAATCATGTGGAGGAATAAATTCCTGTAAATTGTAAATATTAAGGAAATATCTCAGATCAACCTTCCTAAAGGAAAACTTTAATTATCATTATATTCTCTTTAGAAGATGATATGCAAACATTGTTTTTCATAGGAAGAAGCAAGGAAAGAACATAATGCCAAAAATGTTGGAAAAATTATTATAGATGTCTGTCAGGCCTTCAATTAAAGAATGCATTAGGTGATTATGCTGTGTGTTGTCATGATTGTTGTATATTTTAGCATTTCACAATTTGAAACTTATCATTTTGCAGATTATATAAGTATTCATTTCTCTACTCAATTGTAAAATAATAACTTTGTAATATTTTTTCTTTATGACGGCACATAGAATTAAATGACTCAATCTTCCTGAGACCCAGAGCTAGCTGTGATACAGCACTGTCCAATGTTAGCCTTAGAGACTAGAAAACTCATGATGCACTCATGAAGTTCTGCTCTGGTCTTATACTGTGTTCTTTCCAACTTTAACTTCATCCCCTCTTAGTCGTAAATCCAATCCACCCTTCCTATATATTATCATGCATGTCCTCCCTATTGCCTTAACATATTCACTCCATTATAAACATTTGAATCCAAAGTTCAGGAATGACACAGATTTCTTTCTAGGTAGTCTCCCCATAAACACTCAAGCAGAATTACAATTTGTTACACTTTCTAAAATCTCACACTCTTTATACTAGTTCTCCTCTCCTTAAAAAATGTTACTATTGGATAAAATCTACCATAAAGTGAAAATATCATGAGTGGAAATGCATTGAATGTATCTCACCTTCCACACAGCATACCTTAGCCTAACCTATCTTAACTGTGCTAAGAGCATATCAGCTGGTGATTGGATGTCACATTAGAGTATACCTGAGCAAAATTATCTAAAAGTCAACTTATTTTATGCTAAAGCCTTAAGTATTTTATGTAATTTATTGCATATTTATATCCTAAAGCAGTGGCAACATGGTACTCCATAGAATAGAGGGTATTTAGCCTCATGATTAGCAGCTGACAGGGAGCAGTTTCTCACTATAGCAATGCTCCAGGAGAGTCATTCCATTATCTTGAAAAATATCATAAACCCAAAATGTAAAGTTCAGTTTCTAATGAACAAATGATGATTTTTGTAGGTCTGTCAAGAGAAAAATCTCTAAGCAACTTATAACCCAGATAATATATGCATAGTGTCTCCAATCTTCTGTGTACAGGAGTCCTATTTATAGTGAAAGGGATAATCTATATAAGCAGCTACTCAATAATTAACTACCTTTGTGGCTCAAAAGGTATTGAAATACAAATAGTGACAATAATAATCTAAGATAAAATACTGAGCTATGAATATATAAAGGAACAAGAATGGAGATTTATTCATGGTTTTGCTTTTATTTCTTCTGCACTTTGTAAATTGTGCAATGCACAATAAAAAACTGAGAATTTCAAGGGGCTATACCCAGGGGTAAATGGAAGAGTTCTTTTGGGTGCCTTGGTTTTTTTGATAAAGAAGCTTAAAAATGAATAATGGGAATATTGTGCCCACATTTAAATTGATATTTACATATAATGACAAGAAAAAAATTAAGATACAGAAAATTTTAAAAATTGGTTGCAGAACAGTTTACACAGTATGGTGCCAGCATTAACATTTATGCATTCTGTGTATAAAAGCAGAAATAAAAAAGAAAATGGAAAAATGTCAATAGTAACACAGTCCTCTGGGTAGTAGGACTGCTGAGATTCTTTACATTTGCCCATGGTTGCCCTGCTTCTACAATGAACACATTTCCGTTTACATCAAAAATATTTCCAACATTTTGAAGGTTCAATGGTATAGAATTATAAGTAGAAAACATGAAATTATGTATATGTTTATTCCAATTTTGTACACAAATATCAAGTGCATTTATTTAACATTCATTTTCCTGAAGGAGAGAGGGTAGATGAGGTAAATGAAGAGGGGAGAGAGAAGGGAACAAGGAAAGGCAAAAATATCAACAAGGTATTTCTTTTGCAGTACAAACTTCTTTAGTAGTACTATAACAATTTACTTCATTGGTTTCCCACAATTTTAGTAAAATATCCAACACATATAAAGAATGGGAATGAAAAAGTCTCAATTAGGGCTTGTCATGCCAATTTGAATTCAAAAATCTGATATAAAAAATAAGTATGAGGAAGTATAAAAGAACAGCATGAGGAAAAAATATGCAAAAGTAGACATAGAGATTTCCAGTGTGTTCAGTAAGTTAAGGAATAATGGAAATTTTATTCTGAACCATAGAGGGAATTCAAAACACATACAACCTGGACAGGGAGCTACCCTTACCTAATCATGCAACATAGAAAAGACAGAAAAGCTTGAACAATGATCTGACATTTAAATGGCTATAAAAGTGGGCAGGAAGGCTTCAGTGAGGTATGGCCCTAGGGTTGATTAGCTGCTGTGATGAAACAGCATATGAGAATCATCTGGAGGAGAAAGAGCTTACTTTTCCTACAGTTCCACATCACATTTCAACATTGGAAATAGTCAGGGAATGAAGTCAATCAAGCTAGGAACCTGGAGGCAGAAACTGCTGCAGAGGCCACAGAGGAGTGCTTCTTACTGTCTTGCTCCTCATAGCCTTCTGAGCCTGCTTTCTTATAGAACAGAGAACCAACTTTCCAGTAGTTTTGCTACCCACAAAGACTGAGTCCTCCTATCCCAACCATTATTAAAGAAAATGCCTCACAGGTTTTCCTAGAGCTCAGTCTTATGAGGGCGTTTTCACAGCTGAGGTTCTCAAATGACTCTAGCTTGTGTCAATTTAAAATAAAACTACCCAGCACACATGTTAAATATTTGAATAATATTCCACTGAGAATTGCCACACATGATGCTCATTGACTATCTGTAAACAAAAACAAATAAGTATTGATCATAGAAAACTTGGATCTTGTCTGATTTTAAGATTCATCATTATCATTCAGGGCCCAACTAAAATAAAATCTTCCATTTTTAATTTCTAATAACATGACTTAACCACTGGGAAAGAACTGACTTAAATATGGACATCCACATATTCAAACTCCATTAAAAGTAAAGCACCTTAAAAGTAAAGCAAACATATTAACATATTAAAACATCCTTGTTAATGCTCTCTGATTTTTATACATTATATTCATTTTGCAGCAGAATTTGTTTTCATTTAAAAGGGCAAAATGAGATGATTATCTATTAAGGTATTACCAAAAATGTAGGGAAAAAAAACATTTTCAAGTGCAGTTCATGTGGTCTTCTGAGTGAATTTCTTCAAAGAATCAATCCCTCATCATAACAAATTAAAAATAATTGCTGAAGTTGATCAAGTGCTAGGAATTAAATAATCATCATCACTTAATTTTCAGAGCATAGTAACTTTTGTTCATGTCTACGTTACCCTAGGTTTGAACCATTGGCTAATTTATGAAATGTTTTGAAAAACAATGCTGACCATTTACCTTTTATGAAACATTGCCTTAATCTTTTTATTTATTTACATTCCAAATGTTGTCCTCCTTTCTGGTGCTGCCCCCAAGAGATCTTTACCACATGTATCCTGACCCTTGCCTCTGAGGGGGTGTTCCCACACCCCTGCCTCATTCACTTACTCCCCTTACCTACCTATTCACCTCCCTTGAATCCCCTTTTCCTGGGGATCAAATCTCTACAGGATTAAGCACATCCTATCCAACTGAGGCCAGACAAGGCAGTGCTCTGCTCCATATATGCTGGGAGCTATGGACCAGCCCACACATGATCTTTGGTTCATGTCTTAGTCTCGGGGAGCTCCCAGGGATCCAGGTTAGTTGACACTGATGCTATTCCGTGTCGTCATCCTCTTTACCTCCTTCAAGCCTTCCCCTAACTCTTCCATAAGAGTGCCTGACCTCATACCAATGGTTAGATATAAATATCTGTATCTGTCTCAGTCAGCTGCTCTCAGAAAACAGCCACACTAGGCCCCTGTCTGCAAGCACAACATGGGAGCAATAATACTGTCAAGGTGCAGTATCTGCCCATGGGATGGATCCCAAGTTGGCCTAGTCACTGGATGGCCTTTCCTTTGATCTCTGTTCCAATTTTGTCCCAGCATTTTGTTTAGCCTGGAAAGATTCTCTGTCAAACATTTTAAGGTAGTTTGGTGGACCCCATCTCTCCACTATGCCCCCTGTCTATCTGCTGGTCACTTCAGATTCCAATTCTGCACTGTTGGGCATTTTAGCTAAGATAATCCCCACTGAGTTCTGGCACCATCTCACATCACAAGTCTCTGGTTCTTTCTAGAGGTTCACCCTACCTCTTAATCCTGAAGCTGCATATTTCCATAGATTCTCCTGGCCCTCTGGATTTCATTCCTGTCTCCTCCAATACCTGATCTTCACCACCTTTCCCCTCTACCTCCTCAACACAATTCTTTACAGACATGGAAACAGCAATTCTCAAAATATATGAAAAAATGAAGGGTAGTGAAAACAATTCTCAACAATAAAGGAACTCCTGGGAAAATCACCATCTTGGAACTCATAGTGAACTACAGAGAATAGTGATTTAAAAAAAAAAAAAAACCAGGAAGTATTGGTACAGAGAAAGATATGTCGATCAATGGAATAGAATTGAAGACTCAGAAATAAACTCACACACCTATAGACACTTACTTAATCTTTGACAAAGAAACCAAAATCATAAAGTGGGAAAAAGAAAGCATTTCAAGATTGGTGCTGATCTACATGGCAGTGTGCAGAAGAATTCAAGTAGACCCATATTTACCATCTTGCATGAACCTCAAGTCCAAGTGGATCAAGGACCTCAACATAAAACCAAATGCACTGAGTCTAATAGAAGAGAAAGTGAGAAATAGCCTCAAATGCATTAACACAGGAGAAAATTTCCTACACCAGCCCAGGGGACACACACAAAAGATGTTTAACCATTTCACAAGGACACATGTTCCCCTATATTCATGGCAGCCTCATTTATAATAGCTAGAAGCTGGATACAATTCAGATGCCCCAAAACCAATGAATGAATACAGAAAATGTGGTTTACCATATGACAAGGACACATGTTCCCCTATATAAATAGCAGCCTCATTCGTAATAGCCAGAAGCTGGATACAATTCAGATGCCCCACAACCAATGAATGAATACAGAAGATGTGGTTCATTTACACAATGGAATACTATTCAATTATTAAAAATGAGGACATATTACCAGGCAAATGGATGGAACTAGAAAATATCATCCTGACTGGTGTAAGGTGAAATCTCAGGGTTGTTTTGATTTGCATTTCCCTAATGAGTAATGATGTTGAGCACTTCTTAAGGTGCCTCTTGGCCATCCGAATTTCTTCAGGTGAAAATTCTTTGTTTAGATCTGTACCCCATTTTTAATAGGGTTATTTGGATCCCTGGGGTCTAACTTCTTGAGTTCTTTGTATATATTAGATATTAGCCCTCTATCAGATGTAGGGTTGGTGAATATCCTTTCCCAATTTGATGGTTTCCATTTTGTCCTTTTAACAGTGTCCTTTGCCTTACAGAAACTTTGTAATTTTATGAGGTCCCATTTGTCAATTCTTGATCTTAGAGCATAAGCTACTGGTGTTATGTTCAGGAACTTTTCCCCTGTGCCCATGTCCTCAAGAGTTTTCCCCAGTTTCTTTTCTATTAGTTTCAGTGTGTCTGGTTTTACATGGAGGTCCTTGATCCACTTGGAGTGAAGTTTAGTACATGGAGATAAGAATGGATCAATTCACATTCTTCTGCATGCTGACCTCCAATTGAACCAGCACCATTTGTTGAAAAGGCTCTCTTTTTTCCACTGGATGTTTTCGGCTCCTTTGTCGAAGATCAAGTGACCATAGGTGTGTGGATTCATTTCTGGATCTTCAATTCTATTCCATTGGTCCACTTGTCTGTCACTGTGCCAATACAATGCAGTTTTTAACACTATTGCTTTGTAATATTGCTTGAAGTCAGGGATACTGATTCCCCTAGAATTTCTTTTGTTGTTGAGAATAGTTTCAGCAAAACTAAGGAGACAGCAGGTGTTGGTGAGGATGTGGAGAAAGAGAAACACTCCTCCACTGCTGGTGGGGCTGTAAGATGGTACAACTACTTTGGAAATCAGAAAACTGGTTCCTCAGAAAACTGGACATGACACTTCCGGAGGACCCCGCTATACCTCTCCTGGGCATATACCCAAAGGATTCCCCGGCATGCAATAAAGACACATGCTCCATTATGTTCATAGCAGCCTTATTTATAATAGCCAGAAGCTAGAAAGAACCCAGATGTCCCTCAAAGGAGGAGTGGATACAGAAAATGTGGTATATTTACACAATGGAATACTACTCAGCAATTAGAAACAATGAATTCACAAAATTTTTAGGCAAATGGTTTGATCTGGAAAATATCATCCTACGTGAGGTAACCCAATCACAAAAGAATACACATGGAATGCAATCTCTGATAAGTGGATATTAATTAGCCTAGAAACTCTGAATACCCAAGGGACAAATCGCATAACAAATGACTCCCATGAAGAAGTATGGAGGGGGTCCTGATCCTGGAAAAGATTGATCTAGCAATGGAGGGAAATATAAGGACAGAGAAAAAAGAGGGAGGTGATTGGAGAATGGATGGAGAGAAGAAGGTTTATGAGACATATGGGGAGGGGGGATCTGGGAAAGGGGAAATCATTTGGAATGTAAACAAAGAATATAGAAAATTAAAATAGTTTTTAAAAAAAAGAAGAAGAAAGAAAATATCATCCTAAGTGAGGTAACCCAAACCCAGAAGGACAAACATGGTATGCTTTCACTTATAAGTGGATGTTGGCCTAATCTCTTAAAATATGTGATTTTTACTACATATGTATATAAATGTAAACATTACTTTTATTTCCTCAGTTTATGGAATGAGATGATAGCCATACCCAAGCTTTATGAACATGTAACTTGGGCTGAGACCAGATCATTTCTCTGTTCTAACTATCCCTAGGCCTAGACCTAGGCCTGAAGTTTCTAGGCTCTGTACAATATTCCAAAACGTGTCTGTTAACCTAGACACTTCAGCTTCTGAGACTTTCAGCTGAATAATCTCACCCTTTCTAACACTTTCTGACCTTCAGCTGGTTAATTCAATTCTGATGTTCAAGCTCAAACTTCTCTCCAAGCTAACTGACTCAATCTGGCTTCTATCAGCTTCTCACTGAATTGCTCTGTTTGACCTCAAATTAAATCTGCCAATTCGTTCTAATCTGCCAGCTCCTTATTCTCTGGCTTCAACAGCCTCTGAATGAACTCATGAGCAAACTCAACTCCACTAAACTATACTCACTCAGTTGAACTGAGCCAAAGCCAACTCCATCTATCCAAGCTGACTGACTCTCTCTCCCTGTACTGCTCTTAAGCAACCTCTGTTTCTTGTCTGTTCTCATGAGAGTTGGGTATATCCTATCTTTGACTTATTCTGTCAAACATTTCTCTGATTTATCACTTTCAAACATTAATGCTTCCCTTAACTAACTTTACCTTCATTATTTGGGATTAAAAATGTGTACTAAGTGTCTGTGTGTGTGTGTGTGTGTGTGTGTGTGTGTGTGTGTGTGTGTGTGTTCCAGCCAGAGGGATAAAGGTGTGTGGTAGATCTGCCTTACAGTGGGATCACAAAGACCTAGAAGGTCTTTGTATATGATCTCTTACCAGAGCAGCCTTATTGTCAAACTGAAATTCCTCTCCATATGTAAAATTACTTCAACTAAGTACAGAAGAGCTAATTCAGAAGAGTAGCAATCTTGCCTATGTGTCAGCAGGATTTTGTTTTCAAAAAACTGGCTCATGTAACACACGTTTCAAGTACATACTAAGGATGTATCAGAAATGAGACTAGAAAAAACATTGAATAAATATTACATATATGATTATTATAAACATGTCAAAGGTGATCACAAGTATTAAATTGTGACAATATTTATTTGTTGGCTATTTTGACACTTCACAGTTTCTTATTTTTATTAATTTTAATAGTATATATTTACTGCTTCTTGTTGTTTAACAATATCTCATCAGGTTTCCGTGAAATGAGCTGTGAAGAACAGCATGTCCCCAATTTTGAGTGCCATTCTTCCTGTGCCTCCCCAAGATCATGGACTGGAGCTAGTTTTGTAATCTTTAAAATGAGTCATACTGTCTTATTCCGCATTCAAAATTAAGTAACTGAAAATGTGAGTGAGTGCCAAGAATTAGTCTATGTCTGCCACTGATCATTCTAATCTCAAGACCTGCCAAGTTATAAGATATCTGAGTAAACAAATGTTTGCTCAGTAGCTACTGCAATTAATCTAAATATCATTGTTTTGAATTTCAAATTCGGGAAAAAGGAGTAAATAATCCCTACATCACAGAGAAAAAAAAATACTATCTACAATTAATTGAGTCTAGAATATTTTTAGAACATAAGTAAACATGTAGTTATATTTAAGTATTATTTTTCTTATTGGTAACAAACAATAGACAATAATAAGCAAATCATATGAAGATGTGATTACAAGGTACTGCCTTTTTACCTATTATTGCACACTGTATAATCTGCCATATATTTAACTATCACTACCTACTTCTTTATTATCCCTACATTTCTTTTGTTTGCTTTTTTTATGTACAAGTTAAGAGAATTTGAATATAAACACTTTTATAGATTGTTAATTTTCTTAACATTATTCAAGAAGATAATAAATGATTGCATGCAATTTTAAATTCTTTCACCAAATTTCCTACATCAATCCTTTCACTCATATATTTAACTTGATATGAAAACATAATCAGTATACTGATATATTTACTATCCTTAAATTTATACGATTTTGGAAACAATGGACAGGTTAAGAATTAAGCAGTAAAAACAACAAGAACACTCTATTCATGTAATTTGAAAAGTGAGCAGTTTTCAAGGTGCATGTTACTTGAACTTGAATGGATCTTCTGTATCTTAACAGAAACCAAATAGAATAAATAGGAAAATAAATATCCTGCTGTGCAGCACACATTCCTGTCAGGTGTAACAGGCTCCACAGACTCCAGAAATGCTTCATGCTCTAAAATTCACTATTCTGTTTTCTATCCATGCTTTAAAGTTCCATAGTCTTTCAGTGATCCTAAGCAACAGTAAGTCAGTGAAGAATTTGACGATCTTGTTGGCATAACTGAATGGTCCTTCAAAGGACATTCTAATTTATATGTTAAAAATAATTCTCCTTCCTTCCTTCCTGCCTGCCTACCTTCCTTCCTCCCTTTCACCGTCCCTTTCTCTCTGCTCCCCATCCCCTGCAGATATGAGTATGTCATAGAGAACATAGGAGGTCAAAGTACAATTCTCAGGAATCACATCTCTCTTCCACCTTGTGGGAATAGTTAAAAGCCAGGACGCACGCACATACCTCTTTTGTATCCTCAAAGACACCAGAAATGTTTGCACAATAGAATCTTATAAACGTGAAGGAATTGTTGTCACTCTGAGGATTCTGGGGCTTCAGGTTGTTCCTAGTCACTCTTTACCCTAGTCAGTTTCTATTGGTGTGGAGGAAAAATAAGCTATGGCAACTTGGGGCAAGAAATCATTTATCTCATCTTCAGCTTCCTGTCCTCCATCAACAGCAGCCAATGAAGAAATCTGAAGGCACTGAAGTAGAGAGCACAAGAGAATGATATTTGCTGACTTGCCTTCTCTCGTTAGTCAGCTCACTTTGTTATACAGCTCGAACCACCTGCCTAGGGATGTGCCAGCCACAGCTGAGTGAGCACTACTACAACGTTGAAGAATCAAAAATATTTTCGTGACAGATTTCAATTCGCCAGCCAAGTGAAGGCAATTCTTCAACTGGGGTTCTTTCTTACTGGATGTGTCAAGTTGACATTTGAATCCCACACTGACACTGTATCTTTGTTTCACCTGAAAGATAAATCCACACATTACCAGTTTCATAAAAGTTCACATCCCCAATAACAGAGATTTTACCTACACTATTCCCCCAAAGGAGAAAGTATACAAGACTGAAAATAATGAAAATGTAAAGTCAGGACAACTTTTAATTTCTGGACCTCACAAGTTCCATTAAGCTATATGGCTTCCCACAGCCATGATTCTGTTAATCAATTACACTAATAGTCTAACGGAAACAACAAAACCACAGCATTAAAGTAACAAGTGTTTCTCCAACGGGAATGAGATAAACAACTTAAAAATAGTCTATTAAATACTAAAGTGTTTGTGTCATAGAAATTTGTGGTATTTTCCAAATAGGAAGATAGTATAATTCTCAAATAATAGCATTGTAGGAGTTTAATGTGCTGGTACTAGAAACAAAAGATATCTAAAAGAAGGATGAGTGAATAACATATTTAACTTTTATTGCATTCTATATTTTCCCTACAAATTTTACTGTGAGGCAGTTCTCTAAAGGAGCTTCTTCCATAAAGTAGCTGGTAAGAACAGGAAGAAAGCTAGTGTGTCTGAAACATTATGAGAAAAATAATGTGGGATGGGTTTGGAAACATAAGCATAATTCAAATAATGTGTCTCTATATTTATATATCATGATGTGTATTTTATTAGTGGAGTTCCTTCACGTGTGTGTGTGTGTGTGTGTGTGTGTGTGTGTGTGTGTGTGTGTGTGTGTTTTAAGTTGCTCAAAGTGTTTTCATAGTACGAGGGGCAACATGAGAAAGAATAGCCAAGCAGCAGGGCGGTGGTGGCGCATGCCTTTAATCCCAGCACTCGGGAAGCAGAGGCTGGTGGATTTCTGAGTTCGAGGCCAGCCTGGTCTACAGAGTGAGTTTCAGGACAGCCTGGTCTCACTGAGAAACCCTGTCTAAAGAGAGAGAGAGAGAGAGAGAGAGAGAGAGAGAGAGAGAGAGAGAGAGAGAGAGAGAGAGAGAGAGAACAGCCAAGTGTCTACTGCTGGAAAGAAGTTTGGATGCTTTAGCCTTTGCTAGACTATGTGAGTTGGGATGGAGAAAAGATTTACCTGCATGCACCATTTAGACCAAAATTACTAGTACATAAACAGCTTGTAAAAAAAATGGGCAGATTAGAACAAGAGTATGCGTGATAATTTTATTTATTCCTTGAAAATTGCATGCTTATATGCAATACATCCCTCATAAATGAGTCTTTCCTTTCATTTTTCTTTCTCCTTTCTTTCTTTCTTTTTCTTTTTCTTTTATTTCAATGCTATTTTTGTTGTTGTTGAAAAGATACTTCAGCCTACCTGAAACAAGCTACAGGTTCATTTAGTCATCTGAACTCTGAAATACTTTTTAGAGATCTGAGATACCACAGAACAACAACAACAACAACAACAACAACAACAACAAAACAACTATATGATGTGTCATCTGTGAAAAATCCTACCAAAGATGTACTACAGGATGTAGTATTAAACTTGATGTTGAAGACACTGTTTGGGAATTGATTTTGTCAAAGATCTGTATCTAGACTGTAGCAGAGGTAGTGCTCCTTTTGGACTGACTTAACAGTATTCTCAGAGTCAAAAGAAGAGCATGCTCCAAGTTTTGTGAAAAGGATGCAGACTCTCAGAGATCTTGTTGATGCAGATTTCAGTGACTTCTGGTTCAGTCTTTCTTAAATGTCTCTCTGTGGGAACTAAGCCTATGGAACTGACAAATGAAGGCTGTTACCTGACTCCCACCCAGGCCATCATCCATCTACACCCTGGAATTTCCTATGTTCCAACAGATCAGCATCTATCAGTGCAAAGATGCCTAGTTTTTTAATTTGAAAATCAGGCATAAGTTCCTTCTTGATCACTTGCTTTAGATCTATAGTCTTTGTTCCAAACTTTCCAGGAATAACTAAATTTTTAAATCATGATCTAAATTTTAGGTCATTACCATCCCCCTGTAGCACATCCAGTAAATGAAAGCAGAATGTCTGGAAAATAAGCCTCTGCCTTGTGAAACAGTATTTCACAAAGTGTTTTATTGGATCATAATTGATGATACATACATACAGAGAGAGTCACCCATGCTGAAACAAGTTCAAAGTAATGTCTTACTGGAAAACTTCTAAGATCCTTTAATGAAAAGTCAATTTCTTCCCTCTTCACACACTTCATCAATAAAAACTCTGAGAACATGCCTCTAATTGATTTAGATGTGGTCATGCAAAAGCAAATAAGTGAGCTGCTATGTTAATGCTGTGTGTATTGTAAAAGACACAATGTAATAATATTTTTAGATATATAGCAACAACTTTTCTCCTCTTTGTTCACTATAGTTTCCTTAATCATTTATGAGATGAAGAAATAAAGATCTGCTTCAATGTATTGATGTACATTACAAAGTCACAAAGGGAATATGGATATACAGTTTCTCTGAAACATGTGAATCCGTGAAAGATTAGTTATCCAAGAGAATCTGTAACAAGATCCTTTCCCAGAAAATACCTGCCAACAGTCTGATTACAGGAAGATAGGCAATGGTAGATAGAAAGAAATAGATTAATAGATGGAAAGATAGATAAAGGATAGATAGATTAGATAGATAGATAGATGATAGATAGATGATAGATGATAGATAGATAGATAGATAGATAGATAGATAGATGATAGATGATAGAGAAGTAAAGAGGTAAAGAGATAGATAAAGTAGAAAGCAAGATAGGCAAATGGATAAACGGGACAGAGAATAAAACAGATAGAGCTACTTTACTTCTTCCCATGTGTGAGGATTCAGCAAAAACCATGGATTTGAATTAGAAAGGGGGGCTTAACCATAAATAAATCTTGATACCAACTTGAACTTTAACTGCTCAGTACCAATAACCATAAGACAAAAAATTCAGTTGTTTATAAATCACAATCTTAACATTTTATTTAAACAAGTATCTTTCTAGTCCATAGATGTTTTGAACTGGTTTTCAAGAAAATCCACATTTATGGTGACTGAACTTGCCTGGCTTTATTCAGCAAAGTAGTTCCCTGTTTACTTAGTCTCCAGAAATCCTTTGCACAATACAAAACCTTTTTTCATTTATATAATAATGTAAAGCTTACAACTAACATGAACTTAGAGAAACAGAAGTTTTTGTGAACTGACAGATCTTTATGGTCAGAGTTAAGCTTCATTGATCATTTTATAGCTTGCTTGAATTAGACATTCATCCAATAGTTATACAAAGTATGAAAACCTTAAATGATCACTCCGATATTGGTTCAGAATTTCTTCTGACAAAATTATCATTACCTTATTCATGATTTTCCAATTCAAGAAAATTACAACTTCCTAGTACAGTCTAATCTACAGAAGAGGGGTCATTTGTCTCTTGAAACAATGAAGAATCAGAAGCACTAATACATAGTCTCCTTCATCAACCATTCTTGAAATTCATCTATTTCACAGAAGCAAAATCTTAAGTTAATACCAATCATTATATTTTATTGTAAAACAAAATCAGTGAAGGTATTTGTTTCACAATCAATAAATCAAAGCAGAGTGTAGAAAAGAATCATATTATCCCAGCATAATTTCTTTTGTTTTTATAAGCCATTAAAGGAAATAGGAGAGGATATCTGTAAACAGCAAATTCTTCTCAAATGTGAAGCATTTTAAAACGTTAGCCAAAGCAGGAGGAAAGTTTCAAGGTGTTATGCCAACAGGAATTTTGCTGCTATCCATCCTGTTCCCGCAGGGTAAGAATGCAAGAGACAGTAATTGATTTCATCCAAGAGGAGTCTTCACCCATAACTCTCACTGTTCTTATACATCATTAGTCAGACAAAATAAAGTTTCCTAATGGGATTTTAGATTCTCTTGAGCTTAAAATGTGTTTCTGTGTGATCTAATTATCAAATTTCAAGATCACATCACATGTCATAGTTTGTTTATTCTCAAACTGATAGAGAGGGAAACAGTACAAACACTGAACAAATAGAATCAAAACTGCAGGTCCAGGGAATAAGACACCCAGAGTTATGCCTTGTGCTATAGGTGGGACACAGTTTTAGAATGCTAGGATTAATATCACTTAATCATCTGAGTCAGAGAATGTATAGTATACAAGGCAAACATTTAGCCATGAATAGAAGGTTGGATTCACATTGAAATTACCTAGAGTAACTGTTCTTAAGAGATTTCAAATTCCTGCCTTGAGACTAACAGTATTAAGAGGGCCTAAATAGAATCCCTTAATTTATAGTCATTCTTTTTTAATTGAGTATTTTCTTTATTTACTTACATTTCAAATATTATC
The DNA here is from genome assembly GCF_947179515.1 of Apodemus sylvaticus. Taxonomy (NCBI): domain Eukaryota; kingdom Metazoa; phylum Chordata; class Mammalia; order Rodentia; family Muridae; genus Apodemus; species Apodemus sylvaticus. The sequence continues at coordinate 47,146,387 of NC_067486.1, forward strand.
CCCTAGTATTTCTTGAACTAGAAAATGAGTAAGCAACAAAGCAACCAGAACCACAATCAGAAAATGATCTCGTATTTGGTGAATGAATGGCCTTTCATAAGAAGTCAAGAAATTTCTATTATACTTGGAAAAACTCAAGATTTTTAAATTCTACCATTTTATCAATGCTTTTTTTCATCCAAACATACCTCCATGCATATAGACATTCATCTCTGTATATAGTAATTGTATTTGTGGGAGCAGCACAATATTCTCTATCAAGTTGCCAACTCTATTTTCTATGGCTTCTACTTTGTTCAAGCATCAAAGTCTAGGATAGAGAATAGTATTTCTTAAAACACTTATTTATAACAAAATAGGAAGGTGGGGAAAAGAAGTGCTATCCATAAAACAGCAGGGCCCTTTCTATCCCCAGGTAGAGATAGTCCCTTGAATGATTAAAAATCCATTTCTTGAAATTTAGAACACAGGTTGTCTCTCTTTGTGTGTTTCATACTGCTAAAGTGGAAACAAAATGAACCACTTGATTGTAAGGTATAAAGCTTAATAATAGTATAGTCAGAAAAATAAGAAAAGTGTGTTTGAAGTACAGTACTGATTCAGTTTGTACTAATTATTAAACCACCTTTTCTACATAACTAAAGTAAGCACCAATCACTTGGAAACAGAGGGTGTAACTAACAAATTACCGTAGTTATACTAACTGAGAAGCTTCCATAATTGTTAAAATATCATAGAAGTTATTAGAGCCTCAGTCTAGCTTCCTATATTGCTCTCTTTGTTTTCACAAATGATTGGTTTAGCATGAGATCTAAGCGTCATTTTTATTTGCAACACTGGCTCTTTGTTTCCTCATTTGAAAGACATTTGAGCATCCCAAACTCTTCACTAGAAACACCACAGTACAGCCATGTTAACTGAAGCAGCTCTACCTTTCTGTCTCCTCAGCGTAACTACTTTTCTGCTGATGAATTAAATAGCGGAATGTTGTTTCAGGTTGTGTTTGAAGGCTGTGCCCTAGAGGGAAATTCCAGAATCAGCTTATTCGACAGAGCTGCTTTGTCTAGCCTTCATTTGATTGAGTGTGGTCCATCTACAAAGTGCTTCAGAGCAAAGATGCAGGGTGATATATAATAACTAAATAGGCAGAGTTATACAGAAGTACTTAGGCCTGGAGACAGAAGAACATTATGGTTATTTATCATTATGGCCAACAGTATTTATAAAGAAAACTTACACAAAATATGTTGTCAATGAGACCAGTTTCAATTTTTTATTATTATTAATGTAACTGAAAACAATCACTTGGATAGATCAGGATTAAAATACTGACTTGATTATCAAATTCTTTATCAAAATACCCTTACTCAAAACATTCATTCTCCATGTTGCTTTCAAATAATTTTGCTTATTTGTGTGAATACTTTAAGAACACTGAGGTAATTCAAATCAATAAAATTATTCAGCAGTTCTGATAACTACAAGAGAATAACTAACCTGTTGATCTCAGTCAGACATTAGAGTTATTATAATACTAAAGTAAGTACCTCCAAGCCAAGCTTTTATCATTTGTGATTTATTATGCACACTATATTACATAATTCTAAGTACAGAAAATAAGTTTGAAATGTGTTTGGAAGTTCTATATTTTTCCATGTTGCCATCAGAACAACATCAAAAAAAATTTAATATTATAGCTCAGTTCCATGAAATGCTGACAGAAAATTTACACACATATATGCACACACACAAACACACACACACACTACTTAACAGTCAAAACACAACATGGATGTAAACATACCCAAATAATAAGAAAGACATATGAGGGTATTTCATTCCAATGAAAAAAGGAATGTATGATGCAAGGGGCAAAATGAGAGACTTCAAAACTCAGGCATTCTCTCAAAAATAAACAAAAGGAAAAATAAACAACCTTTAAGAAAGCAATAGACCAATATCAAAATGTTATACACATATGTGTTTTATCTACTAATTCTATTATTATGTATTTATCTGATGAGAACTCCAAATCAAAAACATTAACTAATACTGTGTAATATATAAGTAGAATTGATTGTAGTAATTGCATGTACTATAAAAAGTGGGAAAATCTTATAGTTCCATTGCGTATATAAAACATATATCTCGAATAAAAAAAAAAGTTAAAGATATGCCTGACTCTTCTAACATAGATAAACTAGCTGGGATAAACCAGTCTTGAAATCACCATTTCTCCCACACTTGGGCCGGGATTTACTATGTCCCAGGCTAATCTTGAACTGAGGAATCTGCCTGCCTTTGTATCTGCCTATATCTTTCTGACAAGCTGCCTTATTAATGCAGCTGCTTCTATTCCTTTAGATCCACAAAGTCCCTCATATAATTTATATTGCATCCCTATTTTTTTATAGTTGAGAAATTAAAAAAAAAATATATCTAAGAACACTGAAAGAAAGAGTTAAGTCCTGAGGATTGTACATGCAACTCTTATTCACCTGATCCCATTGTCATCTTAATGGCTTATTGTTGAATAAGCTGATCCTTTCTAGTCCTTTCTGAACTCTGGTTGTCTATCTCAACTCAGCTACTGGGGCTCAAACTCCTCTCCAAGCTAAAAGATTCAATCTGTTTCTCTCAGCTTTTCCTGAATTGTTCTGCATGGCCTCAAACTAACTCTAGCAATCTGTTGTAATCTTCTGGTTCCTTCTCATTCTCATTCTGTCTTCACCCATGTCTAGCTTCTTCTCTCTGCAACCTGTCTGTAAAAGATTACTTCCACCCTCCCCACTTTCTACATCATATTCCTCCTGAAGATTCAAGATATTCTCAAGGAACATAAAACATTCCACCCCACAGGGAAGCTCATTAAGTTCAGGAAGTTTCTGAAACTAAGGAGATTCACTAAGCTCCTCCTTTTCCAAGTGTATGCAAACAACGAGAACTGCTGAGAAAATTCTCAGAGAAGCTAAGTTGCCTTGATTGTGTTTCAGAGCACCTAAGATGCCAGAAAGAAACCAAGACCAGTCAAGTTGCCTGGAAGAGGTGGAGAGCAGAGGTGTTTCTGGCAAGGACAATCTGAAATCAGTTGATCTGCCTGATTACTGTACAGTGCACCCCTGCTTTCATGGGCTGTCACAATGCACAGATGAGCTTTTCTTGATGCAGTTCTCCCTGAGTAATTTCTAGTCCTGTATTTGACCCATTAGCCATATTCCTACAAGTAACCCTGTGAAAGCTCATTGGTCAGTTAAGTTAGATGTTTTGGGCCTCCTTTTGCTCTCTCCTCAGTTTTTTGTTAGGGATAAGTAGACACTGTTTCACATTTCCATAGGAACAAGGTCATTCAAGTTCCCATATCTCCTGGAGCATTGTCTGCACAATCACATGAAAGCCCTTTGAATGAAGGCATGATAACATCTCTATCTGAACCTTTGGTTTTTCGTTTTGGGTCCTGCCCTCGTGGAATCATTCAAACAGGCACACTTTGAGGTAGGTAATTTAAATCTTCACTAAAATGTCAGGTTTCAACCTGACTAATGTTATTTTGATGTGTGTTGCATTTGCTCCAAATTCTTTCTGCTTTTCTACCATCCTGTGCTGCTCACTACTTCCAACTGCATCTTCACCAGGAAGGCAGCTCAGAGTTTTCTCTGTTCTAGAGTAGTTCATACAAATACACAATGAAATATGATAAAAATAATAACATTTCCCCTTCAAATACCTCCATATCATTTCCAACATATACCTTAGCTAGGTTCATTTCTTGATTTTTATGACATTCTCTACAGATTAAACACTGACACTGAACATAAGAAATTTTAATAAGATTTTTGTTAGAATTGGATTAAATATTAGGAGAAGAATCTAAGAAAATATGAAATTTGGCAAAGGTAGACGTTGTATATATATATATATATATTTGGAGATGAGAGAATTTAACAATAAATCTCTGTATGTTGAATTGGAGTTTCAAGTGACCAATGCCTTCTAAAATATGTTTAGTAAATATCAAGATTTGCTTTATGCAGCTTTGGAGCACTGAGTCAATGCATCGATTCACCCTTACACTCCAGGACAATATGATTGATAAATAATGCATGAGAATTGAAATCCTAGAGAATGCATGGCTCAAATCCAAGAAACTTATTTTTGTTATGAAAAAAATCAAACTAATATATGCAATGCTCTGTGCAAATGCATTTGGCATAATCTTCCTGGGTTTGGCTCTAAACAAGCAAAGACAAGTAGAAATAGCATGAACCCTTGGTAAAACATAAATAATGAAGTCCTTCATTCAGACCAGAAACTTATCGGTTTAGTGGCTTATCTTAGTTACATTAGCAATTGCTGTGCACCTCTTATAAAGGACAACATTTAATTGGGGCTGGCTTACAGGTTCAGAGATTCAGTCCATTATAATCAAGACAGGAAGCATGGCATTGCCCAGTCAGGCATCACACTGGAGGAGGTACATCTTGCCCTGCAGGCAAACAGAAGAAGACTGTTTTGCAAGCAGTTTGGAGGAGGGTCTCAAAGGTCACTGCCACAGTGACCAACTTCCTCCAACAAGGCCACACCTCCCAACAGTGCCACTTCATATGGGCCAAGCTTATTCAAACCACCACAAGGCTCCACTGAAGAAAATCCACCTGGGTTTAAACCCAGCCCCACAATAACTGGCAGTTACCTTGGGTGAAATGAAGTGGTAACATAATCTTATGGGATTTCTTTTAGCAAATCCAGTTGTCTCAAGAGATTCAGGGCTCTCAGAAGTGTGTTTTAGACCATGCTTTTCTCTCTATGTAAAGATTCTAATCCAACATTGCCCCACTCCCTTTTGCTTCAGGTGGTTCCTACAGAACTGTTTGCAACTGAATATACATATATACATATTGATCACCCCACCCCAACCAGTCTCACTCTATGTCCTGAAAGTCTTGGGAATACAGATGGAAACAATTGGAAAATAATGTTATCAAAATATCAATTTTTCATTATCATTTCAATCAAGTCCAGGAATGTTTCATTTAAATTCCCCGAACAAGGGTTGGGGTGGACCTGAACAGACTAAAAAGTGAATGTTATCAGGGTACATGATGTGAAATCACCAAATAATCAATAAAAATATCATTTTAAAAAATACTTCTTTTGCCAGAGTTGGCAATTAGTTTGTGAGTTTGTTATCCCAAAGTCAAATTTGAAGTATTATTTTCAACATTCACTTGATTATTTTCTAACCATTTGCTCATTTTAAATGTTTGCTCATTTTCTTCTATATTTCATAATGTCCTTATTAAAAATGTTGACAGCACATTGAATTACTTTTTCATAGGACTTATGCTTCACAAAGGCAAAATCTAATTCTGTTGCCTTTTTCAAATGCACCCAACTGCCCAGGACAGGTATGGACTCCATAATCAATGCTTGAAACTTTTAGGAGAATTTTGAATAATTGAAATTCTTAATATGATGAATAAAATACTCAAGGGAGGAAATACAGACACAAAGGGTGGAGCAATGACTAAAGGAAAGGCCATCCAGAGACTGTCCTACCTGGAGATCCATTCTGTAAACAAATACCAAACCTAGACACTACTGTAGATGCCAAGAAGTGCTTGCTGACAAGAACCTGATATAGCTGTCTCCTGAGAGGTTCTGCCAGAGCCTGACAAATACAGAAGCAGAGGCTCACAAACAACCATTGGACTGAGTGTGGAGTCCCCATTGGAGAAGGTAGAGAAAGGACTGAAATAGCAGAAGTGGTTTGCAAGCCATAGGAAGAACAATATCAACCAAAGTGTACACATGGAGGGAGCCATGGCTCCAGCCACCTGTGTAGCAGAGGATGACCTTGTCAGACATCAATGGGAGGAAGGGCCCTGGTCCTGTGAAAGCTTGATGCCCTAGTGTAGGGGAATGCTAGGACAGGGAAATGGGAGTAGGAGGTTTGGTGACCAGGTGGAGGGGGGGTGGGATGGGGGTTTTTGGAAGAGAAACAAGGAAAGGATAATAACATTTGAAATGTAAATCAAGAAAATATCTAAAGAAAAACTGTCAACACTGAGTTGTGTATTTTAAAATAAATTTTATTAGTTTAATAAAAAAGTAAAAATTAATTTTTAATAACAAAAAATAGACATTGATCATTCCCTTTGGACATGAACCTTAGCTTTTTGGGTACAGAGGTATTGTCAGAGTTATGAATAGAACATATCTCAAAATCTAGCCTGTTTCTCAAGTTTGGACTTGAGTGGAGCCATGTCACTGGTTTTTCTTCAGCTTTGTTGAGAGCAATTTTGTACCTGCTTGTGTTAAGTCTAAGAATAAATTGTTTCTCTGGGTATGTACATTGCTTTGATGCTTTCTCTCTAGAATGCCTTTTCTCATTAAGTTCAAACTGTCAAAAGTGATTATGGAAAAATAGTGATGCTAGTTAAAATTAACTCTGTGTGCGTATGTGTGTGTATCTATACATTCATCTGTAAAAATTTTCCCTGTAGCTATACATTTAAAATAAATTACAGTAGAAATAATAGTTTGCCTAGGAATATATAAAAAAGAGCATTTAATAGATAGCATATCAAAATACCCTTAATAACTTCTAGAAAATAGTAAAATATCCTAATTTATTTTTATTTAGACAAACCTCCAATAAAAATAATCATTGACAAAGCAATTTAGATAACACACATTCCTCAAAATTATTAAAATTAAAAATTAAAATTAAAATTACTCAAATAGATATGTGCATATTTGTTTGATTTTAATTTTTGTGATAATAGTTACGAGTAATTGTTATGTTGCAACATTTGACATTTGCCTCTGTGTAAGAGAAAAACATGCTCATGAAAATTGCTTTAATTTTATATAATGCACATTACATAATATAATTTATGTATTAATTTGAAATATATAAGTATATACAATTATAGTCTATTCTTTATTCAAATAGATAGAACTTAACAACCACCACCAACAAGAGTTATATTTAAAATAAAGTTTTAAATGCTACTTGGTACCTGCATGTAAATTTTTTCCACACTTAAACATCTAGGGAGACAAATCTATAAAGTATTTCACATCTCCATGAGCCAGTCTTTCTGGGAAAATTATATGGGATAAAGTCATGTCAATCATGCCTCTGATGTTACAGATAATATTTTGTTCTAGACAGATTCAGAGACATTTCTTTTGAGAGCTATTTGATTGTATTCCAAGGCAGAAGACATCTCCTTCCTTCCCCCAGAAGAATCTGAATGTTTCCCACAATATGCTTTACCATGTCCCTTAAAGTGTGAAAAAAATCCAGATATGTTAGTCATACAACATGAGATCTGAAACTCTAATTTAGGGTTTGACTCCAAAAATCACTTAACACCCATGTGTATGTGACTGTCATCTTTCACCTAAAATTAGTGAAGCTATGTTATTAGAAAAATGATGCATTTCTTCCTGTTGCTTCTGCTTTCTCTGTTGAATCATATGATTTACACTTCAGAGATCATATATTACATATGACAATATGAGTATATGTTCTGACTTAATGATATACACTTTAGGTTTTGTTGTGTGTAGTTCTCTCAAACAGATTAAAAATTTAAACATTGTATGTATATGTATATATATAGTGTATATTGTGTGTTATAGTATAAGATTACATTAAAATGTTAATAAAGTTTATTCTTTTGGGTAAACTTGCAATATGATATGCTCTAAATTTTTATGATAACAATAATTCTGAATGTTATTGTATTATGAGGGGCAAAAACTTAGAGGAGGCTAGTATATATCCTCCAATAAATAATTATTTTAATATATTATGGAAAACTAAAACCATGCATAGGACTAGGATATGGGATTTATCTTAATAATACACTGTTTGCACTGGGTGTACATAGTCTCCACTTGAAGCTCCAAAAACCTGGGGATGGAGGGATGGCTCAGCAGTTAAGAGCACTGACTGCTCTTCCAAAGGTTCTGAGTTCAAATCCCCTCAACCACATAGTGACTCACAACCATCCATAAAAAGATTTGGTGCCCTCTTCAGTGCATCTGAAGACAGCTACAGTGTACTTAGATGTAATAATAAATAAATATGAAGAAGAAGAAGAAGAGGAGGAGGAGGAGGAGGAGGAGGAGGAGGAGGAGGAGGAGGAGGAGGAGGAGAAAGCTCCAAAAACCACGACACAAAAATATTTGTCTAGATATAAGTGATATTCCTCAGAAAAAAAAAAAAAAACAAAATCAAGTACTCATGCTTTAATTATTTTCTATATTCTTTGTTTACATTCCAAATGACTTCCCATTTCCCGGATTCCTCCTCCCCATATGTCCCATAAACCTTCTTCTCTCCATCCCTTCTCCAATCACCTCCCACCTTTTCTCTGTCCTTATATTCCCTTCCCATGCTAGATCAATCCTTTCCAGGATCAGGACCCTCTCCAGACCTCTTCATGGGAGTCATTTGTTATGCAATTTGTGCCTTGGGTATTCAGGGCTTCTGGGCTAATTAATATCCACTTATCAGAGATTGCAGTCCATGTGTATTCTTTTGTGATTGGGTTACCTCACTTAGGATGATATTTTCCAGATCAAACCATTTGCCTAAAAATTTTGTGAATTCATTGTTTCTAATTGCTGAGTAGTATTCCATTGTGTAAATATACCACATTTTCTGTATCCATTCCTCCTTTGAGGGGCATCTGGGTTCTTTCCAGCTTCTGGCTATTATAAATAAGGCTGCTATGAACATAATGGAGCATGTGTCTTTATTGCATGCCGGGGAATCCTTTGGGTATATGCCCAGGAGAGGTATAGCAGGGTCCTCTGGAAGTCTCATGTCCAGTTTTCTGAGGAACCTCCAGACTGATTTCCACAGTGCTTGTACCATCTTACAGTCCCACCAGCAGTGAAGGAGTGTTCCTCTTTCTCTGCATCCTCGCCAACACCTGCTGTCTCCTGAGTTTTTGACCTTAGCCATTCTGACTGGTGTAAGGTGAAATCTCAGGGTTGTTTTGATCTGCATTTCCCTAATGACTAATGATGTTGAGCAATTCTTAAGGTGCCTCTAAGCCATCCGAATTTCTTCAGGTGAAAATTCTTTGTTAAGATCTGTACCCCATTTTTTAATAGGGTTATTTGGCTCCCTGGGGTCTAACTTCTTGAGTTCTTTGTATATATTAGATATTAGCCCTCTATCAGATGTGGGGTTGGTGATTATCATTTCCCAATTTGATGGTTGCCGTTTTGTCCTTTTAACAGTGTCCTTTGCCTTACAGAAACCTTGTAATTTTATGAGGTCCCATTTGTCAATTCTTCATCTTAAAGCATAAGCTATTGGTTATCTGTTCAGGAACTTTTCCCCTGTGCCCATGTCATCAAGGGTCTTCCCCAGTTTCTTTTCTATTAGTTTCAGTGCGTCTGGTTTTACATGGAGGTCCTTGATCCACTTGGAGTGAAGTTTAGTACATGGAGATAAGAATGGATCAATTCGCATTCTTCTGCATGCTGACCTCCAATTGATCCAGCACCATTTGTTGAAAAGGCTATCTTTTTTCCACTGGATGTTTTTGGCTCCTTTGTTAAAGATCAAGTGACCATGGGTGTGTGGATTCATTTCTGGATCTTCAATTCTATTCCATTGGTCCACTTGTCTGTCACTGTGCCAATACCATGCAGTTTTTAACACTATTGCTCTGTAGTATTGCTTGAGGTCAGGAATACTGATTCCTCCAGAATTTCTTTTGTTGTTGAGAATAGTTTTAGCTATCCTGGGTTTCTTGTTATTCCAGATGAATTTGAGAATTGCTCTTTCTTTTTTTTTTTAATTTTTTTATTCTATATAATTTATTTACATTTCAAATGATTTCCCTTTTCTAGCCCCCCTACTCCCCGAAAGTCCCGTAAGCCCCCTTCTCTTCCCCTGTCCTCCCACCCACCCCTTCCCACTTCCCCGTTCTGGTTTTGCCAAATACTGTTTCACTGAGTCTTTCCAGAACCAGGGGCCACTCCTCCTTTCTTCTTGTACCTCATTTGATGTGTGGATTATGTTTTGGGTATTCCAGTTTTCTAGGTTAATATCCACTTATTAGTGAGTGCATACCATGATTCACCTTTTGAGTCTGGGTTACCTCACTTAGTATGATATTCTCTAGCTCCATCCATTTGCCTAAGAATTTCATGAATTTATTGTTTCTAATGGCTGAATAGTACTCCATTGTGTAGATATACCACATTTTTTTGCATCCACTCTTCTGTTGAGGGATACCTGGGTTCTTTCCAGCATCTAGCAATTATAAATAGGACTGCTATGAACATAGTAGAGCATGTATCCTTATTACATGGTGGGGAGTCTTCTGGGTATATGCCCAGGAGTGGTATAGCAGGATCTTCTGGAAGTTAGGTGCCCAGTTTTCAGAGGAACCGCCAGACTGCTTTCCAGAGTGGTTGTACCAATTTGCAACCCCACCAGCAGTGGAGGAGAGAATTGCTCTTTCTAACTCTGTGAAGCAGGAGACCTAATTTTGCAGGTAAGTAATATTTGACATAGATGTAGCATTTAAATTCATTAAGGTGCAATAGGAAAATTGCAGAACTCTGAGGAGAAAGAACAATAATAAAAAGCATGAGACAATATTTGACATCTCATAAATAGGCACTTCCTACTGGTTATAAATTATTGCTCAAGAAAAGGAGATGTGATTAAGAAGGCCAAAATTTTTGCCTGTGCATTTACAGGTGAGTTCTCTTAAAGAATATCAGCATTCCAATGTCTGTCTGTCTCTTCCTATGTCTTTTTTCTCCCTCTTTCTCTCTGTCTACCTCAGTGTGTGGTCATCATAGTTTCCCTCATTTCTCTTCCTTTTTAATGATTCCACCATTAACTGTCTAAAGCAAGCATACTCTCTGGCAACTTATACATACAACCTTTGTTCCTTCAATTTTCTCAACTCTTAATTTCTATCACCTGTAAATTATTAAAATTCACAGACAGAAAAGCCTGTACCTGGGCATCAATAGGCAAACTCTTTTCTTTTTTCTTTTTACTTTGGTAGAAGAGTAGCAATTAAAACTTCATTTTCTACAACATTTAAAAAACCCAGCATACAGAAATTCATCACAAAGATACTGTAACATTTTTGTAGCCATAAAGGAAAAGAACTGTGAGTTAAAAATTAAAAGGACTAGCCTAAATTCTCATAGAATTCTTCATAGCAGAAGGTGAGGGGTTATAATTGAAATGGATGGTAACTGAGGAGGAATAAAAGAAGAGCGTGAATTAGAGACAAAGAGATAGCTTCCTATATGCATAAATGTAGAACTATTACAGGACTCAAACTATCTGGCCATGCAACTGGTATCGGGATTGTATTAAGACTTCTAAAATATTGAGATTAGAATTTGGCAAATGATAGAAAGAAAATAATTAACTATAAACTAGTTTATATATTGAAGAATCTATATGAATTAGTTGAATTTTATTATATATGAATTTATTATGTATTATGAGCTGTTGTGGCCACCATAAACTCATATTTGAATGCTTGGTCACAGGGAATACCAATATTAGAAAATGTGGCCTTTTTGGAGTAGGTGTGACCTTGCTATAAGAAGTGTATCACTATGCAGACAGAATTGGAGGCCTCATATATGCACAAGCTCAGCCCAATGTGGAAGACATTTTTCCTTTACTTCCTGTGGATCAAGATGTAGAACTCTAAGCTCCATTACCAGCACCATGTCTGTCTGCATGTTACCATGCTTCTCACCATGGTAATGATAGACCAGTCCTTTGAAACTACAAGCCATTCCCAATTAAATGTTTATCTTTATACGAGGTGCTTTAGTCATGATGTCTCTTGACAGCGATGAAACACTAAAACAGAGGTTGGTATGAGTAATGTGGATTTGGGAAAAGCAGTGAAATAATTTAAGCAGGACTGAATCTGACATGTAGTAAGAATGTAGAAGATAGGTGCTGAAAGAGATTTGAACTGCAAGAACCTGGATGAAGAGGTTTCAAAAAACAAGAATTTTAATATGTTCCCAGAAGGTCTTTCTTGGGATATTTTGATGAAGAATGTGTCTGCTATTTAGCCCTTGTCTAAAATACCTGCCTAAGGCCAAGGTAATAGATTTAGATTAATTGCCTTGGCAAAAGAAATATCAAAGTAACCTCGTATAGACTCTGTCCTGTGGTTCACTCTTATAAAGAGTGTTTGATTAAATGGGACAAGGTCAGAAAAAAACAATATAAAATGCATGGTGGCAATAATTAAGGGTCACCAGGAATTTGAATGAAGCTAAACCATTAGTACCAGGGAAGGCTCAAGGATATTAAATGGAATTAAGGAAGTGGTGAACTTGGAGAAAGATCCCACATAGCTAAGTTTCCTTCTTGTGACAGGAGCTAAAGAAATGCTTATGTCTAGGCACCAAGTTTCAAGGTTTTAATCTCAGCATTCAGGAGACAGAGGCATGAAGATCTCTGAGTTCAAGTTCACTCTCCAAAGCAAATTCTACTATAGCCAATCTTAAGCAGTGAAGGAAACTATCAAAAACAGAAAGCTAGTAAAGATGTAATAGAACAAAAAGTTCACGTTCCAGCCCCGTCAGTAGGATTTGGCAGCTTTGGCCACGTGACTCTGGCTTTAGAGTCAAGAATAGAAGAAAGGGCTTAGAATCTTCTGATTTGACAGTTTTGGCTGCCATAGACTCGAGTGTTTGAATACTTGACACAGAAGGAGCGGCAGTATTAGGAAGTGTGGCCTTTTTAGCGTAGGTGTGAGCTTGTTGGAGGAAATGTATCACTGTGCTGTAAGGATTTGAGGTGTGTATCATATATGTCCAAGCTCCACTCAGTATGGAAGACAGTCTCCTGTATTCTTCAGATCAAGATGTAGAACTTTCAGTTCCATCTCCAGCCTCATGTCTGTCGAAACGCTATCATGATTTTCTATGATAGTAGACTAAACTTCTAAAATTGTAGACCAGCTCCACTTATATGTTTTCTTTATAAAAATTGTCATGCTCATAGTCTCTTCACAGTAATGAAACATTAAGACATGTGCCTTTCTGAATTTACATTGGACAATGTTCTGTAATATAGACCTTTGCAAGCATTTATTTTTCATAGCCCTGAGACAGACTTTCAACACTTCTAATCTCTTCCTTCAGTCTCCTGCACTATAACTTATGTCCTATTTAGCTCAAGGTGGATAATCCAGGTTTGATTCCTCACACATACATAGAAGCACACAATCATTTTTTATTCCACTGCCAGGGGACATAACATCTTTTTTTTTTTATTTCCATAGGTGCTAGGCATGAATGTGAAAATCAGACATGCATGCAGGAAAAGAACTTCGACACAGAGGACTAAAAAATCTGATCATAATTAACCTTTTGCCTATACTTATCATCTACCAGATCACCTTGCAGCCATTTCACAAGTAATTACAGCCTCTGACTTTCCCATTCTTCTGTATTATACAAACAACTATCATTGTCCCTGAATCTACACTTCCCAGGGTCCATTCTAACAGCCTTCTTTCATTTCAGAAAGCTCATTTTGAAATTTGCATAAGCTGTAATTAGTAACCCTTCAAAATATCACTTCAGCCTCTACTGAGTAAATAAGATAAAGGTCAAAATCTTGTCTTTCTAAAAAACATTCTCTGTTTTTTTTTTAAACATAGATTTAAGCATAACTTAGCTATGGACAACCTTCAATGAAGTCCCATACAGGTTGAACCTGTTTTTTGTTTTGTTTTGTTTTGTTTTAATAATTCTATACTATCTCACACTTTAAGTTACTAAACACGGCATGCTTTAACTTCTAGCTCGTTCATCTGCACTACAAAATTGTGCAGCCTGTCACCATTTATTCAAACTTATGTCCCCAGGCTTCCCACAGCACTTGACAAATAGTCAACCTAAAGTTATTTTCTCACCTATTTACTTACTTAATTGAGACAGTATGTGGTTATTAAACGTACTCACTTAGTTAAAGATTCAATACCTTCCTACAAATCTACTAGTGTTAAAGATGAAAAATAGACAAAATCAGTTTCTGTTTTATTTAGAGTTAGCTATACTATTATTAACTGCTCTAAGAAAAATGAGTGACAGGTTAAGTCTACACTTAATAATTTGTCTGGTCTGTCATGAGGTATAGATGACACAGCAGTTGTAACCCATTTCAGTATTTCTTAACAGTAAAAGTAAATGTTTTCTCCATTTTGTATCAAGGGAAACTGGGTTACAAAGAGCTTGTTTAGTCCACAAGTATTCTAAGCCTGCCTCTGACAAATAACAGGACGATGACAGGAGGTTTGGAATAATGCATATCAAACCTATCTACTCTCAAGTGTCATTAACAATGTAGACTGATGAGCATTTTTCAGGCTCCATTAATAAATCCTATCATATTCTCATGCAATTCAGAAGGATAGAGCAACCCTATGATTCACCACACCCACCTCTAATCTTTCATTTTCAATGTTATTTACTCTGAGGAGAATATTAATTAAATCAGTTATATAGAGATATAGTCTTATCACGTGCAAAAGCAAACACTTGAAACACTCTCAAAAGGCTGTATTAACATCAGGTTCATCTAAAAAAAATGCTCTGGATTTCCAAAAATTGTATACTTTAGCAATCAGAAAATATGGAGTTCCAACATTTCGATATATTCAAGTATTTTGTTTCATTTCCATAATTTGTTTTTATGCACAGCATTTTCATTTTTTAAAATGGGAGCAAGCTTAAATTAATTGCCCACTTGCATGATTCCTAATAATTGCAAAAATTTTCACGTGGTTTATAAAGTACACTTCATTTTAAGAGATGCTTCTGAGTAAGAGAAGTTTAACATTAATAAGGTCTTAAGTGTGGATGCCCATTCGTGATTTAAAAAATCATCTGAACCCTCGGCTCATTATATTCATTATAATAAAGTTTTATTATTTCCATTAAAACACTCTAGAGATACTAATAGGATTTACTTTCAATTTTCCTCTAATGCTCAGTCAAAAGATATCATATTGAACAATCTAAGGAATTCCATTTTTCCATTAACTTCTCCACTCTATATAATTTCTGAGATCTCAAGCACCATGCAAGTTACATGATTCAAACATCTTGTGTTTGTCACTTTCCAACTTGATCTCATTTTGGGTCAGTGATGTTAAGAAAGCTTATAGATCTCTTCCTACCATAAATGAGTTGTATAATGTTTTCTGTCACTCATTAAATATGAGTGGATAACATGCTCCTGTTTGTATTGCTAAGACATGTTATACATTAAGCTGTAATATTTATGAAACATGTAAACTGAGGAATAAGAGAAATACAAGATGGAAATAATTTATAGTCATGCTCAGCTGTCAGCATACTGAAATGAAGAATACCATCCCAGCATCTACTAAGTTCTAAGCAATTTAGTGTTATAGCGCAACTGTGGAACTCCACCATAAACAGAAAGCAATTCTGTCTCTTCTGGGCCATGATTTCATCATTTCTTAGACCAGAGTTTAATCTTCCTGAAGAAGGGCAGTTTTAAATTATTTTCCCCTGGAGAATTCCTACCATAACCTAGAAAATGGAATCTGGGAAACAAGATGGTCACACTGCTTAACATGACTTCCTGTGTGAGGGCTCAAAGACATGAAATAGTGTTGCACATGGCATGACAATACAGCAGGACAAATCATAGCACAATGCCTCAGGAGTTTCTGAGCTGAAACTACTGGGTTTTGTTTGGGATGAAGACATTTTCTGTTAGATAAACTCTTCTGGAAATTACCTCTTCTAACAAAAGAGAAAAAAAAGAAAAAAGAAAAAAAAAGAAAATGTTTGGAAATAATGTAGTACTATCTTCCTTGAACAAATCAAAGTTTTTATATCAGTATAGTGAAAATCCAGTTTTAATGTAAAACATCATTTTTATACCTCAGTGGGAAAGCAGATTAGCTTAAGATAAACCCAACTATTACCATTTAAGAAAACATGCATTGAAGCAGCTGCTTTTTAATTACCTTTCTTCTTCAAGGTTACTCCGTAATGACAGCCTGACTATCTGCTTTGTGTGTGTGAGAAAGAAAAGACAGACCAAACTATCATTGCCAGTCAGTGAGGGAAAGAGCAGGTCAATTTCTACCCAATCACAGGAATTCCAGGCAAACCTCAAAATTGCAGTTTTTAAGCTCCAACATTTTGAAATTAAGTGTTCATCACAGATGCCCAGTAGTAAGTGAATCCTTTGCTCGTCACAAAGGAGAGTTGATATGCTGTAAACATTTTCTTATTTTTATCATTTTCCTTCCTGGCCACCTCTAATTAACCTCCTACCACTTAAGACTTGTAAATCATTAAGCAATTAATCATGAACTGCCTTGAAAAACCTTTTTCTATTGTTCTGTAGTATTGCTTCTAATCACACACTATTTTCCTCTATCTTCCAAACTCAATAGTATTGTTAGAGAGGGCAATTGTGAAGGGGAAGAAATTTTGCGTCTTTTAAATTTCATCAAACTATTTCCCTGCACTAAATAAATGACCATAAAACTGTTTATATTATTCTATGAAGATGCCCATATTCATAACAGTATGGTTTGTATTTGCTTATGTAAACACATACTTTTTGATCAATTTTGGAAAGGTGACAACATTTGAAATGTAAATGAATAATATACCTAATTAAAAAACACATACTTTTTTCAAGTTATTCTAATCAATTGATGGTACTGAAAACATAGTGTACTACTTCCAGGAAAATATTACCCTCTACAGATGAAAATTACTCAGAATAGTATTTCTTTCTGAAATACTTATTTTCTTACTGCCTAAATATCAAATTATTTGCCTAAGATTTTAATTGAGAATTCTCTATAAGACTGTGCTCCTATCTTTAACAGTTCTCATTCCTGACTATATTAAAGCATCTGCATGTTTTAATGGTAATATATGCTTTTGGCCAATAAGTGCAAATGCTTACCTTCCCTACAAAACCCACCATTCTGTTATTAAAATAAAAATCTGTGATTTAGTCTCTTGCTTGAAACAGTCCAATGCTTCCCCATTATAACATTAGTTCAACATGGAATTAAATTCCTATCTTCAATTTCCATCAAATTTTGTTAGACATTCAATCACTCTTGAACACTTGTTTTCTTTTTGATATATCAATTATTGAGTATATATACTCAATATATACTGCAAATAATAATTACTCCTTTAACTGATAGTCTAAACATTTCCTCAAGTGTAAATAAATTCACCCAAGGATGTCCTAGGAAAAACTACGGAAAGGGCCCTTTTTCTTTTTCTTCCTTCTTCTTTTCTTTTGTTTTGTTTTTGAATTTTTCAAAACAGGGTTGATCTGGCTGTCCTAGAACTTGCTCTGTAGACTAGGATGGTCTCGAACTCAGAGATCTGTCTGCCTATTCCTTCCAAGTGCTGGGATTATAGGCATGTACCATCACACCTACCTTTGTAAAGGACTCATGTTAATTTTTTCATAGCCTTTTTTCATATCTTTTGTATGGTACCACATGTTTGTTGTTTACATATATATGTCAGTATGTATCCCTTCTCGTTGTTTCTCAGTGAAAACTACATATTTACATTCCAGTCACTTAATATATATTTCCAGAAAACTCATTTCATGGGAAAAATTCATATTTGAGGTTGTAAGCATATCCTTTAAAATTGCAACTGTGTTATTGGCATCAGACACAAGATCAGAGCAAGGATCACTACTAAGAAATACTTGAGGCTGCTCCCCAGTATAGTATAATGCTACTCTAATTGTGTGTCTGTATTTTCTGTGTTATTTTATATCTATACATGGAAAGTTCAAAAATAGTAATTTATATCATATTTCAAATTACTTGATTAAGTAAAGTATCATCCTTGATTATTTCTATAATATTTTAAAGTTTCATTTGAGACTTGCTTATATAATCCCATCATATTTTCAGGGATACTTATTGTTATTTTATACTCCTGAATTCTTCTGTATTTATTTCCCTCATCCTTCTCTCACCTGTCAATTTTCCCATTGTTTTCCAATAAGACATTTTATACCCTGTTATTCCTTGTCCATGGCTCTCCTGCCCAACCCCATACCATTCTGGTCCATTGTTACCTTAGTTTTTATTTTTATTTTCCTAATATTTCTACAACCTTACTCACATTCATTAATAATAATAATAATAATAATAATAATAATTTTAAATAATAATATTATTTATTTACATCCCAAATGTTGAATCTGTTCCTGGTCCCCCTCTCCAGGAATTTCCCACTTATCCCCTTCTCTTTTGAGAGGGTGCCTTCCCAGAGGAATCCTCCTTTTCTGGAGCATCAAGTCTCTATAGGACTTGGCACATCCTCTCCAACTGGAGCCAGACAAGGCAGTCAGTACTCTGCTACATATGACTCAGGGTCCTCAGACAATTCTTTGTATTCTTTTTGGTTATTGGCTTAGACTATGAGAGCTCCCAGGGGTCCAGATTAGTTGACACTCTTGGTCTTCCTATGGGGTTGCCATGCCCTTCAGTTCTTTCAACCCTTCCTCTAACTCTTTCATAGAGGTTCCCAACATCAGTCTTATGGTTGGCTGTACATAACTGCATCTGTCTCAGTCAACTGCTGGTCAAGGACAGTTGAGTTAGGCTCCTGTCTGCAAACACAACATAACATCAGTAATAGTGTCAGGGATTCGTGCCTGCCCATGGGATTGATACCTAGTTGGGCCTCTCACTGGCCATCCTTTCCTTGCGCCTCTACTCCATTTTTGTCCTTGCATTTCTTTTAGACAGGAATAATTTTGGGGTAAAATTTTAAAAGTGAGCTGGTGTCCTCTTCCCTCCACAGAGTGTCTTATCAAACTATTGGGTATAGACTGTTCAGGTTCCTCTCCCCACTGTTGGACATTTCAGCTAAGGTCACCCACATTGAGTACTAGTTGCCTCTTGCATGCTAGGTCATCAACTTTTGTCTTGCTTGGCAACCACATTATTGAAAATATTTTTCTGGTTTCAATGGCTAGAATCTGCATAAATGTATGTAATAAAAGGGGTTAAATTCAAAGCATGTGCCAACATCTTGGATCTTGGGGGACTAAGGGAAGCCTAATGGAAATGATTCCATCTAAGGGAGGTTTGTTTGGCAATTCAAAGCGTCTATGACAAGAGAAGAGTGAGAACAAAGACCTGGGCATGCTGGGAAGGCCGTTTCTCATGCCCTTCATGCACACTCTCAGAGAGAAGTGGGCAGCTTTCCACTCCATCTGTGTTAGGTTTATAGCACAAAACAAAGTACTTGCTAAGATGATTCATGAAAAGAAAGTAGAAGCCTGTAGGAGGTTACTGGTTATTCTTGGGCTTGGTAGGTGGGAAAACTTCCACAATAGCTTCTTCTAGGTAAAGAGGGAAAGCCAATGAACAGAACATGAGAAAGGGTTTGGATACACAGAATGGAAAGAAATGACCAGTAAAGATATCCTGCCACTCTGGATTATTTTTTCCTATGAAGGAAACACCTCAATTCTGTTGCTATGAAACAATGAGACCTGTCACATTCAGGATCAAAAAGACTTGTGGCTGAACAAAAAGAAAACTCTACTTTTAAAGAGAAAATGCAATAATTATGAGGCTGATAGCATGCATTGGCATCAGAAAAAATACAATCACATTGCTCGTTGAAAAATGAAAATGAGTTCTTGCTCTCTCTCTTGCTCCTCTCTTGTTCTTGCCTCCCTGTCCCCACTCTCTCTCCATTCCTTCCCCCGTCTCTCCATTTGTTCACGGCCAGCCTCTATTCTACTTCTCTGTCTCTCTCTCTGTCTCTGTCTCTGTCTCTGCCTTTCTCTCTCTCCCTTTCTCTGCCTCTACTACCCTCTTTACACCCCTCCCTATGCCCTTAATAAACTATATTCTATACAAAAAAAAAAAAAAGGAAAAGAAAACACTCCAAGCAAAATGAGCCAAGACAAGAGAAACATTTGGCAGTCATGGATTTTGAGGGGCTAAAAGCATGCAAAAATCACAACGCATCAGCCCTCCATAAGTCTGAGCTTGGATGAGAGAAACTCTGAACTAATGGTGATGCTAATCCATAGCAACAGGGAACTGCAGTTAACTCAGGAAGGGAATGAAACAAAACAAAGCAAAACAAAACAAAACAAAACAAAAAAACAGGGAGAGTTAACTCAGAGAATCATAGGAAGAGTTGAGAGTTGAACAAGGTGGTTATCCTAGGTGGGCAACTGCAAATGCTTGAAAAATACTTAAAGATAAACAGAAAAGGAATAAATTTGTAAGGATCAAAACTAGATTCTAATCAGTTAGCGAATCAATGAACTTTAAATTTGGTCAATGTAACTTACCTGGCTGGGTAACTCTCCAGTGGCTCAAACTGTTCTTGCAGTTTGGATCCATGTTTTGCTTCCAATCACCCATGATGGGCAGGTCACAACTATGTGTGGCTTCAGCTCCAGTAGTCTAATGACCCCTTCTGATCTTCAACAGAGATCTTCACCTGTCAAATTTCCCATTTTTTTCTAATAAGACACTTTGTACCCTGTTTTTCCTTGTCCATGACTCTCCTGCCCCCCTCACAGTACCACATTGGTCCATTTTTACCTTAGGTTTCTTTTTCCTAATTTTTCTACAATATTACTCACATTAATAATAAAAGTTAATAATAATAATTTTTAAATATTTTGGTATCATGCCATCTTCCTGTTTATATGTGTATTTCTCTCTGTGTTTGTATGATCCATAAGTAAAAATAATTGGTAATTACCTGGTGTGTAACACAATTATGAAAAAATCAGAAGAGAAAGATAAAAATGTGTAGGAACAAATTTTTAAATGGTCTAATATTATGTATAATTTGTTTTAAAAACAGGAAGATGACTTGATACCAAAAATGTTTAAGTAATGGTGGAAATATATATACCTCACAAACACTTTAGTGGAATGTTGGCATTAAGTGTTCACATTTTGTATAAAAGGTGAAACATCTGAATTACAATCAGTTTTTAAAAAGAGTTGTGGATTAATTGGTTTTATGCATTAGAGTGTTTGGATGCATTATTACATATAGCATATATAAAGGAAGAAGGTGTTATAGTATGGAGTTATGGACGGCTGTGAGATACCATGTAGATACTGGGACCCAAACTGGGGTCTTCTGTAATATTAAGTGTTCTTAACCAATGAGCATTTCCCTAGTCTTGAAAGCTAGCTAGAAAGAAAGAAGGAAGGAACAAAAGAAAGAAAGAAAGAAAGAAAGAAAGAAAGAAAGAAAGAAAGAAAGAAAGAAAGAAAGAAAGAAAGAAGGAAAGAAAGAAGGAAAGAAGGAAAGAAGGAAAGGAAGGAAGGAAGGAAGGAAGGAAGGAAGGAAGGAAGGAAGGAAGGAAGGAAGGAAGGAATGGAGAGAGAGAGGAAGGGAGGGAGGGAGGGAAGGAAGGAAGGGAGGAAAGGAAGGAAAAAAGAAAGAAGAGGGAAACCAACAAACTGCAGGTAAAGATTATCAATAAAAAATTCTTCATCGAATTAAAAACGAAAATATAATTCAAAATAGGTTAAAGTCCACTCTTTCTTAGAGTAAGAGGAATAAAGAAGTGAAAAACTTTACAAAATATTTTGTGTTAAATGCCTTGCAATAATTAAAATACCAAGTCTGAGTAGTTTCACTGACAATTTCTTCCAAACACTGGGGAAAGAAATATTCTCTTGTCTACACACACTAGCTTGGAAAATATAAAAGGAAGCTTGATTATACCTCAGTGACTAAAGCATATGCAGCACAGATGTAAAGAACTGAATTTGGGAATTCCCAGGTCCTAAATAAAACCAAGCACAGTATGGGGTGTTTCTGATCTCTCTACAATAAAATAGGAGATCCACATAGTAGAAACCCCAAAACTCACACACAGGCTAGCTAGTATGAGCTATCTTGCAATGGGCAACAAAGTAGGGCCACTCTCTCCAACGAGGTAAAATGTGAGGCCAGATAACTGAGGTTATCTGTTGACCTCCAAGAATATCGTGTGTCACGTGTGCCTGCACACACTGGGGAGGGCAGGGATGGGATACAGGAAGGGAGAAGGATGATAGAGGAGAAAGAAGAGAGACAAGAATTTCATAATTCTTTCTGAAGAAGATATGATCCTGATAGTAAAACCAAAGACATCATTAAATGTAAAGGGAAAATAAAAATTTATATGATCCATGGACATAGATACAAAATCTTTACAAAATGAGCACTTACAATGTAATAGACTGAAAAACAATGTAATAAGACCAAATTTAGTTACAGTCAACATAAAAAGAGCAAGTCAATATTATATTAAGGCAAATGCTGAACATATCAATAAGCTAGGGGAAATTGTCATACTTCTTCAGAAAAAAATGGTTTGATAAAATTTAACTTCTAATGATGTTTGAAATTTACAAAAAAAAAAAACCCTAGGTATTCAAATAAAATACATCTTTATTTTTTCTGAGGAAAAGAACAACATTATCTTGGAAACTCAAGTCAGAATAAGAAAAATAAAATATAAAAAAGACAGAGAATGTATAAAAGGGGTCAGAAATATTGCGAGAGCCAGAGAGCCAGACATCATCAATAAAATACTATCATCTATATATAAAGGCTTCTGTAACAGAATGTCTTATATAAGAGAGTGTCTTCCATATACGACATGGAAGTATACTCTTGAAAGCTAAACAATGCAATCAAACAAGACATTCCAAATGACAACACCAGCTAACACACAACATGTATATGGGAGCTCTAGGCAGGCAGAGTTGCTAAAAGGGGGATCAATCCCCCAGTCTTCTCTAGGGATATGTACCCTGAATGCTTTACCAAAAAAATGGATACCCCTAAATATATAAACATGCAAACAACCCAAAACTGACACAATAATCTCTCTCTCTCTTTGCATGTGTGTTTGTGTTAGTGTTTGTGTTTGTGTGTGTGTGTATGTGTGTGTTTGACAATAATAATTAATTATGGAAGGCTTATAAAATTTAGTGGAGAGTTGAGTTGAGGAAGAACTGGATGGGGACAAGTGTTGGGTAGAAAGCAGAATATATATGAAATTCTCGAAATAAAAGTGAAGTGAATGTTAAAAAAGAAATAAACATAGTTTTTCAGATGCATGAAAGCATCGTAAAGAGTCAAATAGCTGCTAGATACAAAATTGCTAGACAAAAACAAATTGCTAGGATCAGTTATTTAACCAGCTTATGCTATACAAGTTCTTGATTAGAATTGTAGACGTGGGAGGAGTAGAGGAAGGAAAGGCTGAGATTGGGATGTGCTGTATGAGAGAAAAATAAATTAAAAATGAGAGAATAATGGCAACACATTTATTTCAATCTCAAAAAGCAATTATATTTTTACTTTTTAAATTATTTCTTTTTATATTTAATATTATACAATTTCTTCTGTTCCGTTTCTTCCTCCAGCTCCACCATGTGCATCTCCTTGCTCTCTTTCAAATTTATGGCCTTTTTATTAATTCATTGTTAAATGCATATATATGTATACATATATATTCCACACATAACCTGCTTAATCTGTATAGCTAGGTATAAATGGCTATTCAAATACTTTTAAGAAATTGTGTCTTTCATCTCATCTTATTTTTCCTGAAACATTTTGTTCAACCCAACTCATTCTGGCATTCAATTGTATCTCTCCCTGAGCCTTCTTGTTCATGCTATACAGAACACACAGCTGTCTAAGTTGGTTCTTCAGTCACTACATTGACGTTCTCATGCAAGCATGCTGCCTCCATGTTCACAATGGGATGTGATGGGACCTGACACATATGTCACTTCTGCCTCCACTTTGTTTACTATTTTTTGGCAACCCACCCTCTTTCGAATTTACTCCAGAATACATGGAGAAGGCATAGCATTTATGTGGTTAGAAGTCCACTCACTGACATGGCCAATTTTATTTCTTACATTTCTATTTCCTATAAAACACTAGAACACAATTTAGTGAATTTTTAAATCCTGTGCAAAGGATTAGCCTTTTCCCAGTTTCAAGTAACATGTTCCTTATTTCCACATGAGGCTTCAACAGAAGGTCTCTACTGTTCACATTTCTACTGACATTCTATTCATGCCAAAATATGTGTTTTATATTACAGTAGAGACTTCTCTAGAATTCCCCAGAATACCATTAACACTCTTTTTATTTTAACCAGCATACCTTTTAAGCCCATCTTGCCTACTCTAGTAAATAAATGAATAGTTGTCCATCTTCTAACCACTTCCCAGTTCCAAACCTACTTCTACATTTTGATGTATACATTAAAGCAAATACATAAAATATCTAGGCAACTTTAAAAATAATCACCAAAGCCTCTCAATGTTTTTTTTTTCAAGTAAGGACGGACTTTTGGAAAGGGTGTGGGATAAGAATGTAACAGAGTATTACAAATTTTATAAAAGGAATCTAGTAGGACATGGAATACACTGATATGTAGATGTTTCAAAATATTTATGGTTTGATGAAATAAAACGGTGTCAAAAAAGCTATGTGTGATATATTTCATAGAAACAATAAGAAACTTATTTCTTGGTGTCAGATTCCTAAAATGGATATACTAAGACACGCACCAGGTTGGAATGGAGTTAATGCATGCCTCTGTTGGAGTGCTGACTATGTCAAGGAATACTTTATCAAAATTATCTTGCAGGTGGTAGTGGTGCATGCCTTTAATCCCAGCACTTGGGAGGCAGAGGCAGGCAGATTTCTGAGTTCGAGGCCATCCTGATCTAAAGAGTGAGTTCCAGGACAACCAGGGCTATACAGAGAAACCTTGTCTTAAAAAATCAAAAAAAAAATTATCTTGCATTAAATTTCTTCTTAAATTTTTAAATAGACAAGAGGAAGAGGAGAAAAAGGAGGAGGAAGAGCGATATAGAATTATGGAACCCCATACTTGAGCTTGTCCCAGATTGTGTATATCCTGTCTGTCAAAAGTTCAAACACCATGTAAATTGTGGGTTAGAAAGTATTTGTTTTATTGTACCCTGAACAAATCCCACAATTTTAAGGTTAAGTACTGATTATCATTTTAAGTCATTAAACAACAGCATGATTTGGGAAAAGTTATCAGATAAAGATAAACAATATAAAAAACAGAAATAATAGTAATTGTATGTAAACAATCCAAATTGTTTTTAGTACCTTGAAAACCAGGAAACTTTCATAAAATATAAAGTAATTAATTTTACCCATTATAGAA
Source organism: Apodemus sylvaticus (assembly GCF_947179515.1). Taxonomy (NCBI): domain Eukaryota; kingdom Metazoa; phylum Chordata; class Mammalia; order Rodentia; family Muridae; genus Apodemus; species Apodemus sylvaticus. The sequence continues at coordinate 47,171,678 of NC_067486.1, forward strand.
CATGTGTATCCATCTCCCCCACCCCCAAAATAATCTCTCTATGCATAGAAACCACAGAGGGAAAACCTTATCATTTAAATACGACATTAAAAGAACAAACCAGAGGGCTGCAGTGGTTCAGAACACTATCTGCTGCTCTTCAAGAGACCCTGAGCTCAATTCTCATCAAGTATGTGGTAGCTCAGAACAGTGTATAATAATGAGATCCAATACTCTCCTCTGTGAGCAGACAAATGTGCTGACAGAGAACTTGTACATAAAAAAAATTAAAAAAAAAAAACAAACTTCATAAAATTACAACTGCCACTTGTTCTCACTCATATGAAGAATCATGTGGACGTGTGTGTGTGTGTGTGTGTGTGTGTCTGTGTGTGTATGTGTGTGTGTGTGTCTAAGACACAAAAACAGGATAAGCACTAGGAAAAGTCAGGAAGGAATACCATGTAACATGAAAGGTGAAGAGGAACTAACTAAACAAGAACAAAAGGTGGATAGGAGGATGGGATGAAATTGTACAGGCCATATTGGGGGGGACTGGGAAAGGGGAAAGCTTTTAGAATGTAAACAAAGAATAAAGAAAATACATTTTTTGAAGATATACCAATTTTTTATTGATATATTTTTATTTACATTGCAAATGATTTCCCCTTTTCTGGGTTCCTACTCCCCGCAAGTCCCATAAGCCCTCTTCCATCCCTCTATTCTTCCATCCACCCCTTCCCACTTCCCTGTTCTGGAATTCCCCTATACTCTTGCACTGAGTCTTTCCAGAACCAGGGGCCACTCCTCCATTCTTTTTGGACATCATTTAATTTGTGGATTATGTCCTAGATATTCAAAGTTTCTAGGCTAATATCCACTTATCAGTGAGTGCATACCATGATTGATCTTTTGAGACTGGGTTACCTCACTCAGTATGATGTTCTCCAGCTCCATCCATTTGTCTAAGAATTTCATGAATTCATTGTTTCTAATGGCTGAATAGTACTCCATTGTGTAAATATACCACATTTTTTGTATCCATTCCTCCGTTGAAGGACACCTAGGTTCTTTCCAGCTTCTGGCTCCTACAAATAGGGCTGCTATGAACATAGTGGAGCATGTGTCCTTATTGCATCCTGAAGAATCCTCTGGATATATGCCCAGTAGTGGTATAACAGGGTCCTCAGGAAGTGACATGCCCAGTTTTCTGAGGAAACGCCAGACTGATTTCCAAAGTGGTTGCACCATCTTGCAATCCCACCAGCAGTGGAGGAGTGTTCTTCTTTCTCCACATCTTTGCCAACACCTGCTATCTCCTGAGTTTTTGACCTTAGCCATTCTGACTGGTGTGAGGTGAAATCTCAGGGTTGTTTTGATTTGCATTTCCCTAATGATTAATGATGTTGAATATTTCTTAAGGTGTTTCTCAGCTCTCTGAATTTCTTTATGTGAAAATTCTTTGTTTAGCTCCGTACCCCACTTTTTAATGGGGTTATTTGTTTCTCTGGGTTCTACTTTCTTGAGTTCTTTCTATATATTAGATATTAACCTTCTGTTGGATTTCATTAGATGCTGAAAAAGCATTTGACAAAATTCAGCATCCTTTCATGCTAAAAGTCTTGGAAAGGACAGGAATTCAAGACCCATATCTAAACATAGTAAAAGCAATATACAGCAAACTGGTAGCCAACATCAAATTAAATGGAGAGAAACTTGAAGCAATCCCACTAAAATCAGGGACTAGACAAGGCTGCCCCCTCTCTCCATATCTTTTCAATATAGTTCTTGAAGTCCTAGCTAGAGCAATTAGACAACAGAAGGAAGTCAAAGGGATACAAATTGGAAAGGAAGAAGTCAAACTATCACTATTTGCAGATGATATGATCTTATACTTAAGTGACCCTAAAAATTCTACTAGAGAACTCCTACAGCTGATAAACAACTTCAGCAAAGTGGCTGGCTACAAAATCAACCAAGCAAATCAGTAGCCTTTATATATTCAAAGGATAAGCAGACTGAGAAAGAAATTAGGGAAATGACCCCCTTCACAATAGCTACAAACAGCATAAAGTATCTTGGGGTGACTCTAACCAAACAAGTGAAAGACCCATATGACAAGAACTTCAGATCTCTGAAGAAGGAAATCGAAGAAGATCTCAGAAAATGGAAAAACCTTCAATGCTCGTGGATTAGTAGGATTAATATAGTTAAAATGGCCATCTTGCCAAAGGCAATCTACAGATTCAATGCTATTCCCATAAAAATCCCAACCCAGTTCTTCATAGAGCTAAAAATATCAATTCTCAAATTCATCTGGAATAACAAAAAACCCAGGATAGCTAAAACTATTCTCAACAATAAAAGAACTTGAGGGGGATTCAATATCCCAGACTTTAAACTCTACTACAGAGCAATAGTGATAAAAACTGCATGGTATTGGTACAATATCAGGCAAGCGGATCAATGGAATAGGATTGAAGACCCAGAAATGAACCCAAACACCTATGGTCACTTGGTCTTCAACAAAGGAGCTGAAAGCATCCAGTGGAAAAAAGATAGTCTTTTCAACAAATGGTGCTGATTCAATTGGAAGTCAGTATGCAGAAGAATATGCATTGATCCATTCTTATCTCCTTGTACCAAGCTCAACTCCAAATGGATCAAGGACCTCCACATAAAACCTGACACACTGAAACTAATTGAAAAGAAACTGGGGAAGACCCTGGAGGACATGGGCACAGGGGAAAAGTTCCTGAATAGAACACCAATAGCTTATGCTCTAAGATCAAGAATTGACAAATGGACCTCATAAAACTACAAGCAAAGGGCACCGTCAAAAGGACAAAACGTCAACCAAAAGACTGGGAAAGGATCTTCACCAACCCTAAATAAATTTTAAAAAGAAAAAAGAAAAAAGAAAAAAAGAACAATGAATTATTAGCAATGACATATATTCATGAATTTTTATATTAAAACCTACTGTTTTTATTCTCCCTTAAAATTAATTGTAAAAGTTAGTCACAATTAATTGTGATATTATACACCTGAATTATAATAAATACATTTGATGTATAATAATCACACTCCAAAATATCATACCATAGTCAGCTTTAAAGTCAAAGAAGTATAGCTGACTGCTAATATAATAGTTTCTAAGTGAGTGCGGATTTGTTTTTATGTATAAGTAACAGTAGTGATAAAAAGAGTTAAAGTCAAGTTTTGGCACACCTTTATTATGAGAATTCAGTTTTAAATGCACACGAATGATCGCACAGTATAATGCACAGTAAACCTGTGCATTGAAAATTCTTAGCCAAAAAATAAATCTTTACATTTTTATTCCAAGCAGTGACTGATTGACTGAAATGTTGGCTGTTAAAGAGTTACCAGTGAAGGAGTCAGATTTGAAGAACAGTCAACATTGACACTAACATTTCTAAGGTTATAAAACGAAGGGGAAGTGTAGTGAAGTATATGGCAGTATATAGTAGTGAAGTAATGTAGTAGAGTTAGTTGTTGTCAATTCAGGAGAAAGTCTGGACACAGACAAGTGAAGCCTAAGCCCTCCTCACCTTCAATGAAACACTGCATGCTCCTTCATTTCCCAGATGGTCACGCCATTCCATCTTTCTTCTTTAACCAGCAGTAAGTGTGAGAGATGGAGTCATGTCTGGCATGTAGAAATTTCAGAAATTTCTCTATTTTCTTGCTTTGAAAATTTTCACAGACTAATGAGCTAGGAAAGAAATTCATAATGAATTGTCTGCACTAACATTTATAGATCTCCTGTTAATCGTTGCTTCCTGAAGGAGCTCAGAGCCTAACCCAGAATATAATGAGTAATAACAATAAATCATGGCCAATGCAACAACAGAAATCTGCACAAGGGACAGATGTGGCATCAATGCATAACTAATTCTTCTAGACCAGAAAAGTCTCTCTGGTCGCATCCAGATGGGTGATTACTGCACATATATTTGCCTTTGCATGCAAGACAGGTGGTGAGTGGGGTATTCCAAGCAGAGGGAATATCCTGTGTAATGACTGGATGCAGCAAACAGCGTGAGGTGTGGCATTTCATACAAGCAAGTATGACGAAAAGACGATTAGGAGAAATGAGCAGAGTTTGGAGTCTATAATGAATATAGTGAAAAGGTGAAATTTGCTAAGTGGAAGAGAAGTATATTTAGTCAACTTTTTTTTAGAGACCACCTTCTCCACAAGGTAGAGGCTGTCTAGAATGAGGAAAGTTTTAATCAGAGACTATTCAGGTAACAGTTTAATACTTCATTGTAAGATGAAGAAGGGATGAGAAGTGGAAATAAAAGTGATAAAGGAACGGGATTGAAGGTTCAGCGTGGAGTAGATAAAGGGTACTGACCAGTCACTGACACTGCTCAGGGGCAGACTTGGGGAACAGCTGTAATGGCTTGTCAGGGTTGACTGAAATAATGCATTTGGGTGGAGGATGATTTGAAGCATGGGACTTGTAAGGTCAATGTGGCCACATGGAATGCAAGGAGAGATGAAACTAGACAGATAAGAGGGAGTTCCCATTGGTGTTTGGAGGTTCTAGATAATGGCTCCCACTTTCTGGCTCTCATGCTCACTGAGATGTTTTCCGTGTGGAACTGCATTGGGGCATCAAGAGTCTGATCTCTGAATTTACATACCAGAAATGCTGTGATACACACAGAAATGTGTGTGACATTTGGGCTGAATAAGGAACATGAGTGTCTCAGCCATTTGTTCTCTAAAGTGGGAATTGCAAAGAGCATTAGCAGGGCACTAAGATCAGTGTCTGACATATATGGACCCGAAAGGAGGTCTCCTCCTTTTTAATCTCAACATGGGCTTATGAGGTTATTCTGAGCTGGTGTAAAGACATAGGTCAAAAAGATTTGATCCTAAATCTCTGGGGGTTTGTAGAGGGGGGCAGTTTGTTTATGGATTCACTTGACTATTAGTTTTAATGTTTTTTTTTTCATAAATGCTGACTAAGGATTCAAATTAGTCATTTGTATGGAAACAAGATATAATACTCTATCTTTCCTAATTACTTTAAAGCAGTGCCTCTTTGGGGGGATGTAAATGGTAAAGCTGTTCTGACATTGAAATTTAGACTCAAGGGGGCATATGATTATAATTGAAGGCCCTCAAATCAGAACAAAAAAAAATGCCTTTTCAGATTATAAACTTGGGATAATTTAACACTGGGACATAACAGGAAAACAAACTCTACTACCAGTCTGATGGGAAGCGCTGAGCATTAACAGAAAAAGCCCGTCCCAGTGAGCATGGCCCTGTGTACATCTAAAGAACAGCTCATAAGTCTGTGTTTCTGCCATCGTGCCTTCCTCCCATCTTGTGAATCTACAGAATCTGGCAGAAACAGTCCCAGCCCTTCTTGTCACCTCATTAATCCTAAATTTCTCCTTCTTACCTAGCAGCCTGTGGTTTTGCATCTCATCTTTCCACATCCCCATCTCACTCAGACTTAAACACTTGGCATGCCTGAAGGAAACCCTTGAATTTCAAAGACTCTGAAAATCGTTTGTTTGGAAATAACTTCATCATACAACCTGAAGTTATAAAGATGACTAAATATATAGCATTATTACAAAACAAGGTCTGAGTTTACGTGCATTTGGGTGTGTACAAATCAATAATGTTAATTCACTCTCTTGGTCTCCCTTTGACATTCCTATCCCCTTTGGGGCCCCACAATCCTGCTATTTTTCCCTAAGAGTCCCCAAGCTCCATCTACTGTTTGGTTGTGTGTCTGTATCTGTCTGAATCATCTGCTGGATGGAACTTCTCACGGGTCAACATGCTCCTGGCTGCAAGCATAACAGATACTGGGACCCTTGGGGCTCTCAGAGTCTGAACTACCAACCAAAGAAGACACATGGGCTGGACCTAGGCCTCTCTGCCCAGGTATAGCAGATATGCAGCCTCATCTTCATGTGGGTTCCAAACAAATGGAGCAGGGGATATCCCAAAAGCTCCTGCCCATAGGTGAGATATGTTCCTTCTAGCAGGGCTGCCTTGTCTGGCCTCAGTGGGAGAGGATGCAGCAAGCATCACAGAAACTTGAAGTACCAGAGTGGGGGATGATACCCAGGGGAGATCCCACAAGTTCAGAGGAGGAGAGTGGGGACAGATAGGAATATGGAAGGGAGTGGCTGGGAGGGGGTCAGTAATTGGGATGTAAAGTGAAAACGTAAAACAAAAAAATTATTAAAAAAATAACGTAACTGATTAACATTTCACACCAACTCATACCCAAGGCATTATCTTAATACATGCAAAAGTGTAGTGTATTAATTGGTACTAAAAGAATTACAAGATCAGAAGCAAACATTCTTGCCTGTTCAGTAATAGCCCATTTTATATAAAAAATTATCTTAAATATATTCCTATTTTATATAAGAATATACAAATGCATTGTCTAACTTGCACTGTGATATAAAATAGGACATTACAAATGTCATATGGAAAACTAGGCTATTAAAAAGATTCTGAGGGTGTTATCTGGATCATAATGTGCCTACACAAAGAACCCCAGTGTTACAGTGCCGACAGAATAGCTGTAAGAACAGAAACTCTCCTCAGCAATAAATTTGAAATAAGATTAATGTTACTTTTATTAAGGAATAAATTTGTTTCCATTATAAAATTTTAGCAGGTTTTTGGAGAACAATTTTCTTGGCTCGGGTCTCTTACAAAGCTATCCAAAGGATCATGAAATCATGCCATCTTTTCATAAATTTCTCTGTAGCAAGCAGAAGCATTCAAAATCATTTCATTTGTTCAGATGGTGAGGACTCTAAAGGGACTGAGACCTGTACTGCAATCACCAGCACCTGCAAAATTTATTCTGAAGCTCAGCATACACCTGTGAGCTTTCATCCATCCACATCAGAGCGGCTGCTTAACACCAGGGCAGAGGGATTATAAACTCCGTCCTGGGATTTGCTGTCATATTTCTACAGTACACATGACTGAGGCTCCCGCCCACACATTCAAGGGTTCTGATTATCCAGTCCCAAAGCATCCACTTCCTTCATGATCACTTAAGTCCTGAACTGCATCTTTTAACACCATTACAGCTTGAATGACCCTGCTTGATTTAGAGTGTCAGACACAAACCTCAGCTTCCACTCATGGCATTTTGGATTCCACTCAGGTGGTTTAGTGTGAAATTATGGCAAATGAATTTATTATTTTTTTCATGAAAAATTATTTGCTAGGGATGTATTCCTGATGAAAGTAATTTAGAAGCCCGTTTTGCTTACATTTTTTTTGACATTACCATATCACAGTCCTATCAGGTAAGCATAATTATGGGCCTTGCTTGCCTGTCTTTCTCTTGATTCCTTGGATGGGTCTCACTGACAGTCAAGGCTATTCTAAGCCAGCATAAACATATATACGTATAGAACCTGTTATTCTCTTAACAGATGTGAAAAACAAGTCACTGAAGAGTTTAATCAATTAAAACACAGTGAATTACATGTGTAGCTCAGAATTATTGTTTCTGTAATGGAAATAGTTTTGCAAAGACAGTCCTTTCCATTTGGTTATGACCATTCAATATTGGAAATTGTAATTTATTGCCTTCGCTTAGTTACTAGTGCTAGGGTGAAACACCATGTCCATAAGCAAGTCGGAGAGGAAATCCATCACTGAATAGAGTTGTTACAGGAACTCCAACAGTGTAGGAACCTGGAGGCAAAGAGGATGGAGGCATGCTTCTTATGATCTTGATCCTCCTGGCTTGCTCAGCCTGCTTTCTCATAGAACCAAGGACCCCTTAGACCAGGGGTGGCAACATTCACAATGAACAGGACCCTATCCCATCAATTATTAATAAAATGCTCTACAGGCTTGCCTACAGCCCAATCTTATGTAGGCATTTGGGTTTTCATCCTTTCAAATAATTCAAGCCTGTGTCAAGCTGACATAAAATTAGCCAGCATACCAACATATCCATTACAGGAAAGATTACCATGAGAGGGATCAAATTCACCTATAATATTTATAGTCAAAGTTGAGAAATAGCAAAAGATATTTGACCTGACTATTCTCTTTTTAGTAAGTGCCTGTAAACTCACCATGGAAGTTAAATATTTCCAACAATTCCTTGGTCTTAGAAAATATTTTCAATCTAAAAGGGAAAAACATGTGGAGAACTAGAAAATATTATTTCAAACCAAAACAAAATCCAGATAGTAAACCCTGAATATTACAGCTCCATACCTAGCATCTAAAATGTGTGGTATTATCTTAGATCCAACCAGTCCAAACATCCCCATCTTAGGACCTTGCTATTTTCAGCATACATAGCTTCTTTCTTGAGCCACTCATACTTTCAATTTTCCTCAGCAAACATCCGATATTTCTAGTATATCCCATATCCTTGAGTTCCCAGTATAAATTAGATGTCCCCCTTGTGGTGGTTTAATTATGCTTGACCCAGACACTATTAAGAGGTGTGGCCTTGTTTGAGGAAGTGTGTCACTGTGGGCATGGGCTTTAAGTCCCTAATTTTAGCTGCCTGGAAGCCAGTCTTCTCCTAGAGGCCTTCTGATGAAGATATATAACTTTCAACTCTTCCTACACAGTGCCTAGATGCTGTCATGCTTCTGCCTTAAAGATAATAGACTAAACCTCTGAACCTATATAAGTCAGTCCCAAATAAATGTCCTTATAAGAGTTGCCATTGTCATGGTGTCTCTTCAGAGCAGTAAGACCCTAAGACAGAAGTTGGTACCAGGGACTAGGATATTGTGTCATAGATAGGCCTGACCATGCTTTTGTTTAGAGGAATTTGAATTTTGGGACTTTGGACATGGAATGCAGTGGAATGCTTTAAGTGGTGCTTAATGGGCCATCATAGTAGAGGTAGGGAAGACTTTGTTAATGCAGGTGGCTTGAACTGTGGAAGACTGGCTTTCAGAAGAGAATAATATTAGTATACGGCCAAAAGACAGTCTTTGGTGATATTTTAGTGATGAATGTACCTGCTTTTTGCACCTGTGGGAAGAGTCTACCTGAGCCTAAGGTAAAGAGATTGATATTAATTCCATTGACAAAGAAACTCTCAAAAAAAAAAGTGCAACAGAGACTGTTTTCTGGTTAAGTCTCATGAAGAGCACTTTGAACAAGTGCAGCATGCTTAGAAAGGAAAACATATAAAATTTATGGTTCAAGTAATAAAGGGGCACCAGGAATTGAAATGGAGCTGAATCCTGTGTTCAAGGAGATAAACAGATTAAGAGAGTGGTGATTTTGCTACAAGATCCCACCCAGCTAAGATTATTGTTTGTGCATTTGCCATTGAACAAGGAATAGTTATATTATGTTATGTGTTGTTGTTACTTGGCTATTGTTTTCACTTGGACTTTTAATTTGGTATGAACTTCAATCCAATAGTGAAAGATGTAGACATTTGATCTGGATCTTGAGGCATAGTGGCCATGAAAAGTTTAGGCCTAGACAAGATGGTACACTCCTTTAACTTGAGAAGACCAGAGGTAATAGATCTCTGAGTTCAAGGTGAGCTAGGTACAGTGCAAGTTCTAAGTAGAGAAAAGCCTTAAGTCCAGGCATGGTAAATCATAATTTTAATCTCAGTATTTAGAAGACAGGCATGCAGATATCTTCATTCAATATCAATATGCAGAGAAAGTTTGAGGACAACGAAGCTTTGTCAGTGAAGGAGCTGGAAAACAGAAAGTTGGTGATAATGTAATAGAACAAGTAGACCATGTTCAAGAGCCAGAAAGCAGCAGAACTAGGCAACTTCAGCTATGTGGGTCTAGCTTTATAATCAAGAGGAGGAGGCCCCTGGAACAATTGATGCTCTTTAGCTGGAGCTAAGAAATTAGCAGTGATTAAGAAGAGACCAGCATCACTGAGGTGAAATAAGGGCAGTGTTTTCTGAGAGCACAAAGGTTTGTTCCAGAGAGAGCCAACGTTGTACCTCATGCTGCAGCTGCACTTGGTAATGTGTAAGAGTAACCCAAGTGGTACTGGTTTTGATGGGAGGCAAAGGGTATGGAAAGGAGCTGAGGCTTGGCACTGTGAGAGACCACCATGTAAAGCCATTGGTAAAAGTGCATCATGCAAAGAAGTTGGAGAGTGGGTGGGGGAAGAGAGCTTACGGGACTTCTGGGGAGGGGGGAACCAGGAAAAGGGAAAGCATTTGGAATGTAAACAAAGAATATAGAAAATAAAATAAATAAATAAAATAAACAAATAAAAATAAATAAATAAAATAAAATAGAAGAAGTTGAGGCTTGGCACTGTGAAGGAAGCCTTTGAGAGTCTATTGGTAAATCATAGTTGCAGGGGAAGACATCAGTGGCTTAGAGATGTCCAAACCATGAGGTGATTACCAAGAATAGCAGCAGCAGTGGAGTAGACTTAACAAGAGCCCAGAGTGCTACAGAGTGTAGAGCTGGAGAAATAACCTGAGTCCTTTGGAGGAGACCAAAAGATAATGTATGAATCTCAGACATTAGAATAAGTAAAGTTGAAGTTTCCTTGGATTCCTCAAGAATCCAAGGAAAGGTAGACGTATCAGAGCCATAGAATACCTGTGAAGGAAACAGCTGTTGACAGGAAGTGGAACCATCCCAGGAGAATGAATTTTTTGCTGCTGTATATCAGATCTACCATCAGCAGTCAACAAGGATGAAAATATTTGGAGATGTGAAAGAGATTTTGACATCAGACATGGAGACATAGAATTTAGCGTTTGCCCAGCTAGTTTTCTGTCTTGCTTTGGTCCAATATATTTGACTTTATATAGTATTACATTTAAGAGACTGTATAAATCTCAGAAGAGAATCTGAACTTCAGAATTTTAACATTTTGAGACTGCTATAGACTATGGGTACTTTTGAAGTTGGGTAAAATGTATTTTGCATTATGATATGGATAAGTATGGACACTGTAGACTTATATTTGAACATTATTAGGAGGTATAGACTTGTGTGAGTAGGTGTGGTCTTATTGGAGGAAGTGTGGCACTGTGGTCATGAATTTTTTAATTAACTAATTTATTTTTCACTCTATGTATTTTATTCTTTCCCACCCCCATCCACCCTCTGACTCCACGTGGATATCCCCACTCCTCACCCTACCTAACCTCTAAACTCCCTGGGGCCTCCAGTCTCTTGAGGGATAGGTACATCATCTCTAAATGAACACAAACCCTGCAGTTCTCTACTGTATGTATGTTGGGGGCCTCATAACAGCACCAGCTGTATGTTGCCTGGTTGGTGGTTCACTATTTAAGAGATCTCAGGAGTCTTGATTAAATGAGACTACTGGTCCTCCTACAGGATTACCCTTCTCCTCAGCTTCTTTCAGACTTCTCTAATCCAACAACAGGGTTTAGCCACTTCTGTCCATTAGGTGGGTGCAAATATCTGCATCTGACTCTTTCAGCTGCTTGTTGGGTCTTTTGGAGTATGGTCATGCTCGGTCCCTTTTTGCAATTGCTCCAAAACCTCAGTAATAGTGTCAGGACTTGGGACCTCCCCTTGCACTAGATCCAACTTTGAACCTGTCACTGGACCTTATTTTCCTTGGGCTCCTCTCCATTTACATCCCTGTAATTCTTTCAGACAGGAACAATTATGGGTCAGAGTTATGACTGTGATATGCCACCCCTCTCCCTCATTTGAAACACTGTCTTCCTGCTGGAGGTGGCCTCTGTAAGCTTCCTCTCCCTACTACTGGTCATTTCATCTAAGGTTAAGTCCTGAAAACTCAGATGTCCCACAACAAAATAATGGATACAGAAAATGTGGTTCATTTACACAATGGAATACCACTTAGCTATTAAGAACAAGGACATTCTGAGTTTTGCAGGCAAATGGATGGAACTAGAAAATATCCTGAGTGAGGTAACTCAGATCCAAAAGGAAAAGCATGGTATGTTCTCACTAATAAGTGGATGTTAAAAAGTACAGAGTACCCAAGATGCAGTCCACAGAACTCAAAAATTTTAATAACCTCAAGTGCCCAAGTGAGGACACCTCAGTCCCACTTGGGAGGGAGAACAAAGCAATCACAAATGGGGAAGGAAGAAGGAACCTGGAAGGGAAAGTGAACAGAGAGGAAGGGAGTTGAGGGAGAGGGGAATGTGATCTGGTATTGGGTGAGAGAAAAGGACTGAAGCCCTGAGGGCCAGCAGAAATAATGGAAACAGGCAACTTGGAAAAACAAGAGCTTAGGTATGTGTTTTAAGATCTTTATCCTAGTAGCCTTCAGATGAAGATGAGAATTCTCAGTTCCTCCTGTGCCATGCCTGCCTGGACACTGCCATGCTCCCACCTTGATGATAATAGACTGAACCTCTGAACCTGTTAGCACGAATTAAATGTTGTTCTTAAAAGAATTACCTTGGTTACGACATCTCTTCACAGCAGTAAAACTCTAATTAAGATAACCCTCAAATCTTCCTATGCAACCCAGTCCAGGACTTTGTTGAGGGAATCCAATCAAGTATACACTGCTTGGGCTTTGTAGCTTTTCTCTGAGAGCTTGATACATGCCTTCACAATCCTGTTTTAATTCTCCATACCTGTACCATCAGCATTAGATGAATGATCTTAAGTCCAATATCAGTCCAAAGAATAGAGAAAGTTCCTGGACAGAATCCAAGTGTCTGCAAGGTCAAACTGGGGAAATACTTTCTCAGGAGCCATTGCTTGAGCTGTGCATTCCAGAGTACTCTGTTTTCAGATGGTCTCATTACAAATTAATATCCTTCAAATGAGTTTGCATTTTTAAATCTTCAAGTCCTTACAAGTAGTGTTTTAGCTTCGTAGTACCTTTTATATTACTCAAACACAAAAATGTGGTCTTCTTTAATGCTATAAATGTTCTTTGTAATTACATCACAGCTTTTCTATGATATTGTGCCTACTGTTCTACCCATGACAGACTGCAAATTTACAAATAATATTACTTGAGGATCCCATATCCCTGCTTTCACTGTAAACATGAGTAAAGACAATGAACAACAATTCCAAACCCTAAATGTGATTCTGTCTTCCAGACTTCTCCAGCCAATGAGACCACTGTAGTTAAAGTAAGTCTCAGTCAAGTTTTTAGTATATAGGCACAGTACACAATTTTAGGAGAAACTATATAATTATCTTATAGCCCTTTGACACCTTATGACAATCTTTACTCTCCACAGTCCTATCTAATTTTCTAAACCCTTGTAATGATTCATATATTTCATAGTCTACAGAATTCTGGATTTTTCTAACCCACTACCCAGACATTTTCCCATACCTTTTAGAAACCACTTGCAAAGATCTAAGAACACCATCGTCAGATTTAGCAAAGAAATGACCTTACTTTTCAGTGCCAATTTGCTTTATTGCTTCTTTTTGTTCCTATTGTTGTGACAAAATATCACCCAGAAACGACTTAATAGAAGATGAATGTATTTTCTCTCACTTTTTCAGATGGCTTCAGGCAATTATGTGAAGGTAAGCAAGGAGGAGAGGGCTCTGTTTACAGTGTTTAATGATTCCAATAACATAAACCAAAAGCAAAAATCAGAGACAAGAACTAGATGTACATAAAACTACAAAGCTTACCCCTAGTGACCAACTACTACCTAAGCCTAATCTCATAAATATTCCACTGATTTCAAAATTATACCACATGCTGTAGACCAAGTATTTAACACATAAGTTTTTGGCAGATATTTCAGAGTCAACACCTAGCATACAGCACGATAGCTCCTACTGTGCTAGTGGAGTATTCATATGTGTATTTGCATGTATGTGTGTGTGTGTGTGTGTGTGTGTATGTGTGTGTGTGTGTGTGTGTGTGTGTGTGTGTGTGTACAAGTGTATGCTCACATAAGCACTCTCATAAGCAATGTGACGAAGCTCTTAACTTCACTGGGCCACATCAGATGATTTTTTTTTAACTTGTTTCCTACAAATAAAAAGATGTAGTCATCACATACTGTTCATTGAGCAGTTTTCCTTCATCTGTAATTGATATTTGAAAGTAGGCAGTTCTGCTTTTAAAATGAAGGTCTACGTTCACTGCTTGTATAAACACTAATTAATAGCAAAATAGAAATTAAGGTGAATGGCCAATGCACTCACTACAAGGTAAAAGTAGAGTGCAGAGGGCCATGTTCACAGTGCATATGGAATGTGAGACCACTTAACCATGAAATGAAAATAAGTACATGTCTTCTAAGTAACGTTAACTGCTCACCATCTTTTCTGGTAGTTTAAAACAGTATTAATAATGACATATTTCAATCAAATTATCATGAATTCATGCAATGTCCAGTAGTGCCAGTAACAAAAATATATTAGTAGCCTCATATGCCCTTAAACTTGAAGCTGTACACTTGTACAAGTAGTCAGAGGTCATATATATATATATATTCATTTTGCATGAGATAATGACATAACATTGTTATACACAAGGTTATAACCACGCAATCGATATTAGTAGAAGTAGGAGAAGGTAAGAAGGAAGAGGGCAGATAAGGAGTGGAGGGGACAGGAAAGGGAGGGAGGAGCAAGGACTATAATGATGTGGGGCTGGTCAATGAACTCCAAACATATCATGTGAGTGTTGTAAGTGAATTTTCAATGTTGTGTTGGGCCCTACTCAAAGCTATTCTACTTTGTGCGTGGCTCTCAGACCATTAGCTGGACAACCTGTTCTACAAAGCAACTCTGCCATTTCTTTAATCAGGTGATAGTCCCCTCTCTTTGAATGTGAACTGGCATTTGTACATACTTTGTGCAATAAAATGTGGTAAAAGGGACACTGTAGCATTCCCAACTTTAGCCTTAAGAGCTTTGCAGTTAAATATGATATGAATGATCCAAATCACACTAACAGAAAATGTTGTCAGTTCACACACTCATGAACAATTGTATTGCAAGAATACAATTGTATTGTATCATGTTGTAATTGTGTGTATCAAAAGCTAACAGTAGCACAATTTCAGTTTCTAAAGTGCCTAAATCCCAGCACACAAGCATGCACACTTTAGAAAATTTGAAAATAAGTATAATAAAAATGAGTGAATTTTAATTGTATATATTAAAATATTGAAGCCTCGTAATCCAAATTTCAGGTGCGATAAACCCTCAGATATACTGACACACCTTTATAGTACCATATTCTGCCAGTTTGCAACAATTCATTCAAATTATCATGATCTATAACTAACCACTTACATGTTTTAATTTTCTAGAATAGTTCTTTTAAATAACCCCTCCTCAAAAAGTATATGTAGCAGTGATGCCATTAATCTTAGGGTCCTGTAAGAACTAAAATGCTTCTTGACAAAAAAATGGAAGGGGCTTTTTTGTATTAACAAACCTTGGCAAACTAAATGAGTTATACATCATTTTTAATCTCAGTCTCTTAAGCCTCCAATTACTCAGAAAAACAGGTAAGTCCTTTAAGCACCAGTTTATTAAAATTGAAGACATATTTAGTAAGTTTTTTGCCCATTCCTGATAACTATTTTATCAATACTCCAAGCCAGCAGAGTCATCTATGTTTTGAAATAAAGAAAAACATTAGCCTTCAATATATAATTTTAAAATAAAGTTTCTTTTTCTGCAGTGTTGGGGATTACAGCTAAGTGAAGTAAAAATTCTAAAGTAAACTGCCAAAAAAAGCCATGAGTTCTGGGCATTCAAATGCTTTAGAATTGTAATAGCAAAGTCCCATAAAGAATGTATGGTAATTACCCTTGGTAGATAAGCAACCTGGTAAAAGTAACAGACATACTATGCGCCCATGCAAATCTGAGAGGAGTCATTAATTTTTATTGTATGCATTTTATGAGTTCAGGTTCTGGGTTTCTGCTGTGTGGTTTTATGGCGACTTGACACACGCTAGAGCCATTTGTTAAGAAGTAATGATAAGTAAGAAAATGTCCCCCATCAGATTGGCCTATTAGTCAGGCTCTAGTGTATTATCGTCATTTGTGACAGATATAGGAAGACCAAATTCATAGTGGGAATACCACTCCTAGGCCTGTGATCCTGACTTCTGTAAGAAATTAAACTGAGCAAGTCATGGGAAGCAATTTGGAAAGCAGCAACATTCCTGCATGGTTTCTGCATCAGTTCCAGCATCGATGTTTCTGCCTTGAGTTCCTGTCCTGACTTCTCTCAGTGATGGACTGTATAGTAGGATTATAAATCAAAATAAGCTCTCTTTTCCACAAGTTTGTTTTTTTATTATGGTGTTTTATCAGAACAATAAAAAACCAACTAATACAGGTCTAAATATTACATTCTAAAATGATTTTGTTAACTAAGAAAACAACAAAGACAATATCACAATATCCTTAAGATTCTATATTCCTCCATTATATCAATTCAAAAAGGTTACTTGCATAAATAACATTCATTATAAAGATTCTGTTTTCTTAATTTTTATTAGATATTTGTTTTATTTACATTTCAAATGCTATCCCTTTTCCTCATTACCCCCCTGAAACCTCCCTACCATACCCCTCCCCCTGATTACCAACCCCCTCCCACTTTCCTGACCTTTAATTGCTTTCCTTATTTCTTCCTTGACTAAGTTATTATTGAATAAGGCATTGTTCAGCTTCTATGTATATGTGGGCTTTCTGTTGTTTTTGTTGTTATTAAAAATTAGCTTTGATTCATGGTGATCTGATAGGATGCATGGGATTATCTCAATCTTCTTGTATCTGTTGAGGTCTGTTTTGTGTCTGAATATATGCTCAATTTTGGAGAAGGTATCATGAGGTGCCAAGAAGAAGGTACATTCTTTTGTTTTAGGATAAAATGTTCTATAGATATCTGTTAAATTGATTTGGTTCATAACTTCTGTTAGTTGCACTGTGTCTCTGTTTAGTTTGTTTCCATCATCTGTCCATTGATAAGACTGGGCTGTTGACATTTCCCACTAACATTTTGTGAGGTGCAATGTGTGCTTTGAGCTTTAGTAAAGTTTCTTTCATAAATGTGGGGTGCCCTTGCCTTTGGGTGATAGATGTTCAGAACTGAGAATTCATCTTGGTAGATTTTTCCTTTGATGAGTATGATGTGTCTTTCCTTATCATTTTTGATAACTCTAGGTTGAAAGTTGATATTATTCAATATTAGAATGGCTACTCTAGCTGGTTTCTTGGGACAATATGCTTGGAAAATTGTGTCCCAGGCTTTTACTCTGAGGTAGTATCTGTTTTTGAGTCTGAGGTGAGTTTCCTGTATGCAGCAAAATGTTGAGTCCTGTTTACATATATAGTCTGTTAGTCTAGGTCTTTTTATTGGGGAATTGAGTCCATTGATATTAAGAGATATTAAGGAAAAGTGATTGTTGCTTCCTGTTATTTTTATTATTAGAGGTAGAATTATGTTTATATGTCTCTCTTCTTTTTGATTTGTTAATGGAAGATTACTTTCATGCTTTTTCTAGGGTGTTGTTTCCCTCCTTTTGTTGATGTTTTCAATTCCTTATCCTTTGAAGAGCTGGATTTGTGGAAAGATATTGTGTAAATTTGGTTTTGTCATGGAATACCTTGGTTTCTCCATCTATGGTAATTGAGAGTTTTGCTGGGTATAGGAGCCTAGGTCGGCATTTGTGTTCTCTTAGGGTCTGTATGATATCTCCCCAGGATTTTCTGGCATTCATAGACTCTGGCAAGAAGTCTTGTGTAATTAATAGGTCCACCTTTATATGTTACTTGACCTTTTTCCCTTACCACTTTTAATATTCTTTCTTTGTTTAGTGCATTTGGTGTTTGACTATTATATGACAGAAAGAATTTCTCTTCTGGTCCAATGTATTTGGAGTTCTGTAGGCCTCTTGCATGTTTATGTGCATCTCTTTCTTTAGGTTAGGTAAGTTTTATTCTAGAATTTTGTTGAAGATATTTACTGACCCTTTAATTTGTCATTTAATAGAGCAGAGGAATCATTACTCCCCTTTATACCTATTATCGTTAAGTTTGTCTTCTCATTGTGTCTTGGATTTCCTGGATGTTTTGTGTTAGGAGCCCATCTCTTTTTCCATTTTCTGACTGTTCTGTCATTGTTTTCTATGTTATCTTCTGCATCTAAGATACTTTCTTCTATCTCTTGTATTTTGTTGTTAATGTTTGCATTTATGGCTCCTGACTTCTTTCCTACATTTTCTTCCTCCAGGGTTGTCTCTCTTTGTGCTTATTTTTTATTGTTTTCACTCAATTTTTAGATCCTGGATGGTGTTGTTCAATTCCTTCACGAGTTTGGTTGTATTTTCCTGGAATTCTTTAAGTGACTTTTGTGTTTCCTCTTTAAGGTTTTCTACCTGTTTACCCGTGTTCTCCTCTATTTCTTTAAGGGAGTTATTTATGTCCTTCTTTAAGTCCTCTAGAAGCATCATGAGCTGTGATTTTAAACCCAAATCTTGCTTTTCCAGTGTGTTGGGGTATCCAGGACTTGCTGTTTTGGGAGAACTTTGTTTGGATGATATCATGGCACCTTGGTTTCTGTTGGTAATGTTCTTGCCTTTGCCTTTTGCCATCTGGCTATCTCTGATGTTACTTGGCCCCACTGTCTCTGGCTGGAAATTGTTGCTCCTGTATACCTGCAAGCCTGTCTCAGCACCTCTGTGGGACCAACTCTTCCCTGGCTCAGCCCAGCTCCTGGATGCAGATGGAGCTCAGAAGGACCCTATCCCAGCTGCTCTACAACTCCTCTGCTCCCTGTGCTCCTGGCTGTACCTGCCTTGGACAGTCACAGGAGAGAAAATGGAGATCTCTCCTCCAAACTCAGGAGTCAAAGTACTCCCTGGAACCTAGATCGCCCTTGGTAGGACAAGCAGCACAGGCAGTTGTGGAGCAGCCCATCTCCTGGGTACAGATGCAACCAGGAAGGACCCTCCCTGTCCCAGCTGCCCATTCTAAAGATTCTTAAATAAACAAATTTATATATTTTATGTAATTGAGACTCATTAAATATAAATCAAAAATGAAAAGAATTCTCCTTTTCTCTTGCTATTTGTTCTTTATATTCTTAAAAATGGAGCATTGTAGGGTAGATCACATAGCAACATTTCTGATTCATAAATGCTGAATCCATGAACATGTCATTTTGTGTTTATTGTCCAACAAGTTAATAAAATGGAAAAACTATATTCTCATAGCTTGAAAAAAGATGTTTAGATGATTCTTCTACTAGACTAAATTCTTAGAAGCAGCTTTGTGACAGAGCCATAAAAAACGTTCTTCCAGAACAAATTTCATATATGTCATCTCCCTATTTGAATAGTAACATCATCATAACTCCTTCTTCCGTATTGACTTATATAAAATAGAAAAGCCACTCAGCAAATATCAGAATTTTTTTTAAAAATGCAAATTCAAATACAGTAATAGTGGTTGAGTTCCCACAGCCAATTCACATACTTAAAGCAGTAGAAACTAGTTAAATAAAAATGCAACCTTCACAGATCACATCTGATATGATTCAAATAGGCCATTTATTTATAACATGGTTGCTGTGCTTACATAGTCTTCTCAAAGTTCTTCATCTTAAATCACTGCCTGTTCATGCCTATGTGATGTATGCAGTACTGATTAATGTTCTTTACGTGATGGTACAGAAAGTGTTCCACACCTATTCAAGCTTATAGGGAAAATTTAATAAAAAATCATGTTTGCAAAAGTACTATGTATATTACAGACAGCTCTTGGGGTACTTTTTAAATCTCTTTAATTTGTTTATAATCCAATAGTATCAACATTGCTCAGGAACTGCAAATATTCATCAATTAAGTGTTTGTACTGCTACTGGTCAGCCATGTTTCCTCTTGAGGTCAGTTCCAACAAGGTTTCCATTTATGACTGGAGACTTTTAATATTAAAACTGTTTCTTTTATTTATTTCCATGAGGTAGAAGTAAAAAACATAACAGGAACACATATAAAAGAGAGAGAGAGAGAGAGAGAGAGACAGAGACAGAGAGTCAGAGAGACAGAGAGTCAGAGAGACAGAGAGAAAGAGAGAGAGAGAGAGAAAGACAGAGACAGAGACAGAGAGAGAATATAATGTAAAGTTAAATTCTTAGCGCATTCTCAGCCAGACTGTGTTAAATAAAACAACTCTATCAAAGTTCCAGTATCCTGTAGAAATGTGCACTGGACATTAAAATATTTTAGTGTGTGTTTCATACTTACCGCCTGTCAATTACTTCTATATTAAACAAACCTAGTATCAGTAGGAAGCATAATGTGATAAGACTGTGAAAGTTAATGAATCACGACAGAAGTAAGGCTTGGCTTCACAAAGGTCTATCAGGCCACACCTGATCATATCCAATGTGGCCAAGAGCAGATGGCACAGCAGCAGCCATCAGGAGCCCGGGAAGGTAGGATTGGTCCAGCATCTCTCTAAGTGTTCAAGAACAGGGATTATGACTTTAAACCTGACAGATACTTTTCTCACTTCTACATTTTAAATGATTACATGACTTCATCCTGCCTCTAAATGACAGATGAGGCTTGTATTACCTCTGGAAGTTGCCTTTAAGCTGGAGAACATCATACTAAGTGAGGTAACCCAGTCTCAAAAGATCAATCATGGTATGCACTCACTAATAAGTGGATATTAACCTAGAAAACTGGAATACCCAAAACATAATCCACACATCCAATGAGGTACAAGAAGAACGGAGGAGTGGCCCCTTGTTCTGGAAAGACTCAGTGTAGCAGTATAGAGCAAAACCAGAACAAGGAAGTAGGAAGGGTTGGGTGGGAAAACAGGGGGAGGGAAGGGGGCTGATGGGACTTTTGGGGAGTGGGGGGTCTAGAAAAGAGGAAATCATTTGAAATGTAAATAAAAAATATATCGAATAAAAAAAAGAAAAAAATATGAAAACAAGAGATCCTGCTCTCAGTTTCAGCTTGATCTAGAACTAGAAGAAACACAAGGATGATTTGGACCAAGTGTTCCCAAAAAGAGAAATTGGAAAGCCCTGTTTGTGGTTTTTCTGTGGAAATTACATTTAACCTTCTCACTAAATCCATAGAAATAAATTAGCATAGACATTATAAAGAATAAGGAAAAAATATGACCAGAAGGAATCGAAGCAGACAGGAACATGAAAAACAGGCTTACTATATCAGGTGTGATGGAATGCTGTTGCCCTGTGTCTCCTTTGTTTAATGTGGAGGAGCTCTGTTTTTCCAAGTGCACTGATTTGTCTGTTCCCACCACTGTCTTTTGTGTCACAAATTTCTAACACAGGAAGCATAGACAGGTGAATGGAGGAGTGTGAATGAACCTGGAGTAGATGCTGGGCAGTCAAATGCATTTGTTACACAAACCACCCAGCAGCACTTGGAAAATACTAAAAGGAGTATGCGATGAATAAACGAACCGTGGGTTTTAAATTGTTTACAGTGCAGAAAGAATGATGTACCATCCCTCTCCATCTGGCCCAAGACATGAATTATCCCATTATGCAGCTATGCCACCTTCCAGCTGTCTCCATTGTTAGATCATTTCCATGGCATTGGTCTAGCAGTGCTGGTGTTGAAGTAACCCTCATCTTGCTTAATAGCATCTTGGTCGATTAATATCAACACACACAATTCATACACTCTGATCATATGCCACAGAGTGTTTCCTCTGATTTAAAAGATACAAACATATTGAGAATCTTACTTATATGATTTCGTTATAGAAATGTATTATAATTTTCACATTTTAATTTTAATTGTTGTTATTAATCACACACTGTGCTACTTTTGTATCTGTTTCCTCATAAATGAGACAGTTCCTCTTAGGCTCTCCTCAAGAGACTCAGTACTCACAAGAAACTTGCAAGAGTTAGGAAGCCTGAGAAAATCATGACTCAGAAGTTTTACCTTAAGGCTATGTAGGCAGTAAACAATTATTCCATGGGAGACTCTTTAGTGAAACTGCCTAACAGTTGCACAAGAAACTCTAGTGATAAAAAGTTTCAGGCATGGTCACTCAAGCTAGAGAAGCCTTTTGTGTAATACAGTTACCTGAGACACTATTAATCCTCTATTTAATGCCAATAAACTCAGTTGTTCACTAAGCTAGTTTCATTTTGTTTCTTTAGACTGTAACTGCCCATTCTATCTGATACGAATACTAATTACACTATGTGAAAAAGTCATGTAAACATATGCCTAATATCTAAATTGCAGTTAGCTATCTAACAGACAAACAATATATACATACACATATGAATTATTTGTTTTTATCCATAAATTCAAGTACCTGTGATACATCTAAAATATATTCCTTACGAAGAAAGGTAATTGTAGTCACTTAAACAACTTCATAGTGCTAAGAAATGCTGCAAATGGAGCACTTAAAAAAACGTTGTAAATTTCTTTGAAATAAGACCTGGCATCAGCATCTAATGCTATTAAATTCTACTGCTCAGCATTTCTATGGTAAAGGAAAAATAGATGCTCATTCAGGAGAGAGAGGAGGGAAGCGGGCTACTTTGATAGCGGAAGCAGCACAGTCAAAGACAAATCTTGTCACATAAATGAAGCTACAAAGTCAGAGCTGATACTCTCATTTGTTCTTGTGTTCATAGATACCAGAAATGAGATTCAACTGTAAAAGAATTCTCTACAATAGAATAATAAAGAACATATAACTCTTGAAAGGAAAGACTACTGACTTTTATAAACATTGTAAAGGATCTATAACTTCAGTACACTTAAGAGCTAGCAAGCCAGAAAATTCTCTAAAGTTCTTTGCAGTTCTGTGCTTCTGAGTTTTATGATGTTTATGTCAAGATAATTATATTAAAACTAATATTAAAATTCCCAGAATGTATGATCAAAATGGAAATAACAACTGTGGCATAAATATATCATCTTTTAACTTTTTACAGTGTCATGTGTATTTCTTTATAAGTAATTTCACATATATTACACAAACATAGCATATTAAATATATAATTTATTGCACCACAAGCTAAAATCAAAAAGTCATAGAAGATAAATTTATTAAATTTAACAATAAGACAGTAGCAAAGTTTTAATTAAACCTACATAGCCTAACTCCAGAGTGATTGTTTGCATGGGCACACATTATGTTTTTATAAATATATGACAGATCATCAGCCTTTTTCAAAAAATAGAAAAAAAATGGTTTTCCTTGGAAATAAACTTTTGGCCATACTTAAGGTACATTATAGAAAAGGTATGGGGGAAGAAAGTATGCATATGAGTGTTTTAGGCCCCATGTATCTTGAGTAAGTGAACAGTTAATCAGCTAAACAGTAGAAAGCACACAACAGTGTGTATATGGTGTTAGGCTATGGTCTAGACTGTCAGAACTAACACAAATGCCACAATGTCCATTGTCCTAATTTGTGGGGATAAAATCCTACTGTCCAAAATCCTTGAGGTGCATGTTTCTTCTTTCCTTCTAGAGTTCATTGAAGCTGCAAGTGATTTGGGGGACTCAGATTTATCTTACCTGGTGGATAGCATTGCTTATGATGTACAGAGGATCAAAAGGAAAAAGGAGGCAACTCTGCTGGGTTTGATTCACAGCGGTCCATCCTGGGAAGTCACACAGGATTGCATATACAGAGTAGCCCTGCATTTGCTTGAATTTCCTACTGCTGCCATTTGAGATTTTTAATATTTTGTTAGAAACAGGGCTTTACATTTTTATTTTATACCATGTCCTGAATGTTATGTAGTTAGCTCTGGGTTCCAACTGAGAGTCTGTGGATAGCATATTTTCTGTTTTGTGTTAATTAAATTGTCAAGATTTATTCATATTAGGAGGTCTGCTCAGTGATGAGAAGATGGTTTAGGGTGAGAAGGTGACCCTCTGCTGTCTCCACGGTAACATCCATGTCTAACCATCCATAAGATACATTTTATTACATTTTATTCTTTTCATCTTAAATGTGCTAAGGCAGCAAACACCTTAATCGTCATCAGACTGATACTTCCATTTTTACAGTTAATAGTTTCAGTTCAGTAAATTTGATTTAAGCTATGAAAAAGGAATCAATTAAGCTGTTTCCCCTGAAGTCCTGAACACTGCCTATCAGGCACCAAAACACAATCTGATGAGACTCTACAGGGTTGGTAGAATATTTTCCAGCTGTAATAAGGGTTAGGAGTTATTGTCTGAAAATCTTAATACAGCTTAACCCAATTACCTGTGTTCACAGCAATGTATGCATAACATTATTTAATGGGCAACCCATTAAAAACTTAATTCTAAGTTTTGCTTAAACTTTCCAATACATGAACCACTTCAGAAGAGCAGAAGATATGGTACCTCTTCTTAACAACAGAACCTAAAATGCCATTTACATCTTTTCTCACAGCCGTTTGTAATTTTACTTAAATAATAGATTTTAAAAGATTGATCTATTCCCTCTGGAAAAACTACATTAATTATCTCTTCATTTCACTTTCAAGTGAATGTCTAATATCATTTGCATATTTTCTGTGAGAATTTTATTCCGGGCAGGTCTACCCAGATTTCATGTTCTAGTTTTGTTTTATTTTGTTTTGTTTTGTGTTGAGACTGGAATTTTGTACTTTTTTAAGCATATCAATTGAGATGCAACTATTTTTTGTCATTGTGGTGATTTGAGTGAGAATGTCCCGTATTGGCGCGTATGTTTGAATACTTGGTCTCTGTCAATGGGACTGCTTGAGAAGGATTGCAAGGTATGGCCTTGTTAGGAGAAATGTGTCACTGTAGTAGACAAGCTTGAAGTCTGGGAGCTGATCCTAGTGTGCCTCACTTTGAATCCTAACTGTGGATCAAGCTGTGAGCTCTCAGCTGCCACTGATACCTTGATCTACCATCATAGACTCTCACCATCTGAAACCGTAAGCCCAATGAAACACTTTGTTTTATAAATTGCCTTGGTCATGGTGTTTTGTTGCTGATATAGAACAGTAGTTAATATAAGTACTCTGAAAGCTGCTTGAAATCTTGAACGCATTCATCATTTTCTATGACTATGCTAATGGTGCAACATTGTCCTTTTTGCACATGATCACTTGGGTTCTTCCTCTTGCTTATAAGTCCTAACGTCATTTAATTATTTGATATAGGTGCCCATTGAGAAATATTAGTGGTTGTTTTTTTTTTTTGAGAAAAATCATAGAACATCTGTCAACATATGGACAATCGATGCCTTGGTGCCTCATGGAATCTGTGAAATATGACAGAATTAAAAGACTAATTACCACTTTGCAGCTGCCGTGCCCACATTCATGTCAGGAGGATATGGTAATGTGTACCTCACATACACATAGAGCTTTATATAGAGAGAGCTCCAAGGGCTCTATGTATATTATCTCATTGGTCATGGTGGGGATTTATACTGTGGAGGCCATGCACAAAAGAAACCTTCGCTTCATGTTCTGGCATAATTACTTCCATCTCAGTGCAGCTGAAACCTGTGACCTAATTTCACCAACAAAATATGTAGAGACCTTGCGATGAGAAATATGTTCTAAGGCCTCCAATGGATACATGAAACTGTAGGTTCAGCTGAAGCCTCTGTGAAAAGTGCTGAGACACTGTATCTAGAATAAAAGTATAATTGCTTACTTTACTGGTATCTATAGACTAGAGAAGGAGCTCAGGCCAGAGTGTGAACTGCATTATCTGGCTTTCAATGATATGGAGTCGGGTAGTTTTATTTACCCAGACTCTGGTATTCCGTTATGTTGGCTCTAGAGAATCATGCATGTACATTTCATTTTTTTTAAACTCACAGCAAAGAGAAAGACAACACATACACTAAGATTTGGAGAACAAACATTGTTTTAAAATTAAGGCAGAGGTAATTAAAGCTCATTTCTTCCATTAGCTGGAGAAGACCCTGAAATACAGCTTTCAAAGTACTACCCAGACTTGAATTTAGCGAGCACCAGAAGGAACCCAGAAATACACATCTCAAGATGCACTGAAGCACACTTGTGATTGCCCACAGGCTGAGATGCTTGGATGGTCCATAGGGAAACACTACTCTGATCAGTCTTCTCCATGGGTCTCTAATGGGTTGGGATTATTACATAGGTGATGATGCTGAGCCTCCACAGTCACAAAGACATCTATGTTCAAGTAGAACAATTGGAATTCTTTCTCTTAACAATTAGATAACATGAATAAAGACATTTTATTTTTTAAATGCATTAGTTATATTCTTTACCCACAGACAAAACACACATGGGGATATTCCTTTTCATGTTTATTTTACCAAGTTAATATATGCTTAGCATTGAGGTAAAGAATACTAGGTCTAAGAAGCTAAATAGGAAACAGATGTTGGGAAATTAGTGCAATCTAAAACAGCCTACCTTCATTTCTATTATAGGGAGACCCACATCAGGACCCCTGTTGAGGCTATATTCTCTCAACAGAAGTTTTATTTGTATTTTTTTCCAATAATGAAACCCAAGTCAGAAGTTTTCAAGCTGCTGATACTCCTACACAAAGCCAATGGATTCTTTTAGCAAGTGCTGTTTTGAAAATACCTGTCCCATTGAAGAGATTGCTTCAGGGCATCAAAGTAATAGAACTTTTTCAAGCCTGGCTGCCCAAATCACCCCCTTCTGGTCCCCAGCATGACACCCCAGAGCAGATCCAGGAGTTACTTGCTAAAGAAGAAGAGTTCTCTTTTAAAATGTATTATTTACTAAATCCTGGGGTTCCTCAGAACATTTTCTACATCTAACCTCCAAATCTTCTCTTTGCAGATGCTCACCAGAGGCAGTAGCTACAGGGATTTTACAAAAGATCTGCTTTATGGAGAATTTATTGGATTCATTTTTTTCTCTAAAACAGATGAATGCTAGGTCAAAACAAAAAAATCCAGGTTTTGTTTTGCTTTCATTTGTTTTTGTACCAAATTCTGATTGTGTTTAAGAACAAAATCTATTTTGGTGTCTAATTTGTCAAAGAGCATTTATCCTAAGTTGATGTATAATATAACAACACATTTGAAGTAAAGGAATGCAGAAGACATAAAAACTAGTTGACTCTTTTCTTTACATTAATAACAATATTACATTTAAAATATAGTCATAGATAATTGGGGTAAAGTAGATTCTCTTATTTTCTTAAAATGTTAAAAAATATTACAAATGAGATTTTCTGTCATTGTTAATTTTGGGGTCTCTCATTCTTTTATAATCTTTCATAGCAGCTCATTTAGATTGCACTTTTGTAAGGTTTAGACCTAGCTTTAAACTTTATTTCTCACAGGTTGAAGTGCCTTTTATCATCTGGTCAATCTTCTACACACAGCATAACTCCCTCACATACTGTATTATTGTTACTCACTGTTCTCATAAAAATTTTCTAGATTAGCTAGCAAAATGCTCCCTTATGACCTTAATCTCCTCCTCAAATGTCATGGTGGTTATTTTACAAATGTTATATTACATAGTCCTTCCTTTATCTTATATGGAATTATTATCTTCTAACTGCTGCCTTCATCCCCTTGCCTACAACACTTCTCTAAAGGAATACTCTTTAGAGTACAGTTGAGAAAGCCTGCTTATTTTATTTTATTTTTTAAATGCTTTCTTTATTTGCATTTCAAATATTATACCCTTTCTGTGAAAACCCCCTAACCCATTTCCCCTCTCCCTGCTCATCAACCAACCCACTCCCTCTTCCCTTTTCTGGCATTCACCTATACTGGGTCATAGAGCCTTCTTAGGACCAAGGGCCCCTCTTCCCTTTGATGTCCAACAAGGCCATCCTCTGCTACATATGCAGCTGGAGTCGTAGGTCCCTCCACGTGTATGTACTCTTTGGATGGTGGTTTAGTCCCTGGGAGCTCCTGTTCTATTCTTAAACTTCACATTGTGATGTGACAATAATAAACATAATCATAATCATAATAATAGTTTCAGAAAAGTGGACTGAGTCAGCTTTGAAGCCTAAAAGAATAATATTTTAGATTTATTTTAAAATTTAAAAATAATTTCTCCATCATACAACAATGATTTACCAAATATATTATTTTTAACTAATAATTATATCTTCTTTTTTATTACGCAAAAAAATTAAAATTTAAATGGATTTTGATCTCATTCTTTCCTACTACCTTTCTACCCTTCCATAACCACCCATCTTTAAGTTCTTTCTCAAAACATATTCTTTTTAAATTCTTACAAGTATTGTTTCTTCACATATAAAAGTAAAAAGACATTGGTGGGCTTATTTCTTGACATGATAACCTATGTAAATGTCAAGGTACACAATCATTGTGGGTATCTATAATATATATATTAAATGTTATAGTTGATTTAAGATATGTTAATTAAGTATAACAATTATCTAGCAAGATGTTGGAACAAAATTGTATCTTTGACTTCTATGGCTTCAGAATTTAGTGGGGACAGGATCTGGCTTCCAGAAATTCCAGAGTTTATATGATAAAAAGCCACTTGACTCTAGTGGCTCTATAAAACAATGAGGGAAATAACATCACAAAATTTATCTTATGAAACCAACATTATCTTGATACCAAAACTGGAGAAAGATTTCCAAAAACAGATGACAGACCAATTTTCCCAATAAGTAAAGATGCAAAGTCCAAAAATCTCAAAATAAATAATTTACAATTCACCCAGCACAGGAAGCTCAAGAAAAAGGAAGACTTAAGTGACAGTGCTATGGTTCCTCTGAGAAAGGGAACATAATACTCACAGGAGCAATAAGGAAGGTGATGTGTGGAGCAGAGTCTGAAATAAAGGCCACCCAGAGACTGCCCTACCTGGGGATTGATCATAAAAATAGTCACTAAACCCCAACACTATGACAAGAAGTGTGTACCAAAAGGAGCATGCCATGGTTGTCTCCAGAGGGGCCCTGGCAGAGCACCACAAATACAGAGGCAGAAACTAGGACCCAACTATTGGCCTGGGCTTGGGGTCCCCAACGGAGGATCTGGAGGGTGGTCCAGAAGAGCTGAAGGGGTTTACAGCCCCATGGGAAGAACAATGACTTCGGACACCCAGATACCCCAAGACTCCTAGGGACTGAACCATCAACCAAGGGATAAACATGGTTCCATCCAAAAATGTGGCAGAGGGATGCCTTGTTGGGCATCAGTGGAGGAGTGGTCTTTGGTCAGGTAAAGGCTCAATAGAGGCCCCAACAAAGGGAAACGGACAGGGGTGGGGGGAGGTGGGAGTGTGTCAGGTAGAGGGGCATATACATGGAGTCAGGGTGTGGGAGGAGGGGTAGGGAATCTTTGGGGAGGGGGGTTTTGTGAAGGGGAAATGAGAAAGGTTTTACCATTGACCATGTAAATGAAGAAGATACTCAATAAAAAAAATTTAAAAAAATATTCTCAACAAAATACTTAGAGACTGAATTGATGAATGCCTTTAGATCATCTGCTATAACCAAGTGGGCCTCATCTTAAAAATGAAAGGTTGATTCATCATATGCAAGTCAAATTATGTAATACACCACATAGATCGTCTTCTGGGCAGAATAACCCCAATAGATGGGAAAATACATTTGAAAAACTTAAACTAATACTCTGGAAAAAATTATGGAAATATTATAAATAAATGAACCATACCTCAAAATATTGAAGGACATATACAAAAAATCTTGAGTCACATTGTAGCAGTAAATTTGTGCTACACTGTTTTGTGCATCCTTCTTCTCTCAGTCAAGCCAATTAATTCTCTTCTCTGTGTCCTGGCCAGAGCAACTGTATGGGTCTTACTCTGTGCCCAGTCATTGGCTGTTAGCATCTTTATTGATCCATCAAAGAACAATTGGTGATAAGAACCTTTAGTGGTTGGACATTCAGATTCCTGATTGGATGAAAGCGTTAGAACCAATCTCCAACGTAACATTCTACTAAGAGATGAAAAATTAGGAACATTTTCTCTAAAATCAGGAATGAAACAAGGATTACCATTCTCATCTCTTGAGTTCATTGCAGTGCTTGACAGACAGAAAGACAATAAAGTCATAATTGGATAAAAATAAGAAAAGTTATACTACCCTATTTCAGGCAATATGATTCTGCACTTAAAATATCCTATGAAATTTACCAAAAACTTCTTAACTCTAATAAATAATTTCAATAAAGTTACAGAATACAGAATTAGTATTAGAAATAGCAGTATTGATAAATACCAACAAAGAACTCAGAGAAGAAAACCATCTTCATAGAAGCTCAAAAAAAAGGACTTACTTAGGAATAAAATTATCCAAAGTCCAGAAAGAACTCTAAAATAAAAACTTTAAGAAAGTAAAAAAGTAAATCAAGAAAGATACTAAAATCTGTAAAGGTTTTCATTGTTTCTGGCCTGGAAAATTTAATCTACAACTTTCACTTAATCCCCATCAAAATTCCATGTTGCCACAATGCCTAAGGCTTGGATTCTAAAACCATGAATAGGCATACTGAGGGAATGAGGAAAAGACAGACACATAGATACACATAGAGTGAAAGTTGGGATTGGGTGAGATTTCTGCTATTGCTACCATTGCTTCCAGAAATGTCAGCATGTTTAACAGGTACAGCTTGGTGTGGGTGATTAGCTAGACTTAGTAGAAAATCACATTAGGTCAACAGTCTTGGGCTTTAAACATCTGGGAGAAGGAAGCTGCAATTGCTCATCCTTGTATACATTGGAAACACAAATTAATTTCAGACTTTCTTCATTCATAGATTCCTCCACTATCCACATCATTCTTCACAGTTCTAGAAAAAAACAATCCTATAAACCACTTCAATCCACAAAATTCTATGACTACCCAAAACTATCCAAAGGAAAAAGAACACAAATCTGGCTATAACAGACCATATTTGAAGGCATATTAAAGAACTATAGTGAAAGAGACAACTTGATTCTGGCTTGGGAACAGCAGATAGTTTAACAGAACTGAATATAAAAGCCATAAAAAATCCATCTGAGACTTGGCATGCCAGAGTATGGGGATACCTGGGGTGAAAAGAAGAGGCAGGGAGATGGGGTAAAAGGGGTATAGGAGGTAGTAACTAAGAGAGGGGCAGTGAGAAGTAAATAAATAAATTATAAATAATAATAATAATAGCCAAAAATATTTATGAACACCTGATTTTTTGACAAAGAACAAAAATATGTAGCAAGGAAGACTATATGATGACGGGTGCTGGCAGTATTGCAAAAGAATGAAATTAGTTTTTGAATTATTTGTTTGTTTGTTTTATGCTATACAAAAATAAATGTGAAATAAATTAAGACTTTAGTTGCATACCTAATAAAGCAGATAGATCAAAACATAAGAAATGTATGTTGAAATATGACCAAGAACTTTCTGAAAAGAACCCAATCATAGGGGAAGCAGCCATGAAAATCAAGAAATGAGACTTATGAAATTTAAAATTTTGCCCATAGCCCACAGGAGAAAAATTTTATGATCTATAATCTTCAGATGGCAGAGAGGAGGTATCTAACATCCAGAATTTAGACAGAATTGTAAGGAAAGAACACCAAAGAAGCAAGCAAAATTAAACAACAAATTTCTAAAACTTCTAATAACAACAAAGGAACTAATGAAAAGAACAAATAATGTTTAAAAGAAGAAACATAAATGCCCAATAAGAATTTTAAAAAGTATTCAGCATCACTTGTCATTAGGAAATGCTATTTAAAACTGATTGGATTCACTGATTCATTTCCTTAGAATGGCTACTGTAAAGACATCTAACAAATGCTAGGAAAGATGTGGCATAATGGTGGGTAACACCTAATAAATGGAAAAAAGAGACTAAGACAGGGTATAACTGGTAGAGAGGAAGGTAGGGGTAGGCATTAGGAATAGGAAAATAAATGAGACCGGGGATAGAGCAGGATACAAAGACCAATCAGAGGTCAGACAGTTCTATGGGAGATGGTGGGGAGGAGAATTTAATGTAACATGATTTCTTCAAAACATGTAATGCTTTGTACGCCAATTAAAAAATTAAGAAATAAGAAACATAATATTATACTAGAAGCATTTATTGTGTAATTCTGCATGGTTTTAGTATATTCTCTTTTCTTTGAAATAAAGACTTTAATTGCTTTTAATCAAGGTTTTCTCCTTAGGTTGAATCTTATTGAAAAGATATATCATTCGTGATTTTTACATATTTGAACAACAGTAATTAATGTATCTTGGTACATTAAACTGTAAACATGGCATGACATTGTTGATGGGCAATCATTCTCAACAATTCATACCTCAAACAGCAGAGATGCATCTGCATCTTATAATTAAGATAGAAAGAATAAAAATTATAACTTATAATTATAAAAATGGATTATTATATTTTATTTATGTAATTATACCTTAACATGTAATTATCATAATGTTTGATATCTATTGAGCCCAATTTATAAATTTATTTAAAGATTAGTGTGTATGTATTTGTATCAAGTAAGGTCATAAAGCAGATTATATAACTCTAAATACCTGAAAGTCAAATAATTCATAAATCAATACCCCTTTTACATGGTCAAAAAAGGTTTGTGCATTCATGGCTTGAAAATATTAGTTACTATCACCACATTGACAAAGGTAAAATGGTGATCAATTTCAGTGAAAAAATATACTAAGAGTTCACAAGGCATGGTCATTTATGCCTATAATCTTAGCACTCAGGAGGCAGAAGCAAGAGGATCTCTGTGAGATCAAAGCCAGGCTGTTCTACAATATCACAGGTCCTGCTTGGTCATGTAAGGGCTATGTAATGGCATGGTTCTTGCCCCTGGAATAGAGCCAGCAGGTCATAGATATCCACAAGTGTCCATGGTTGCTGTGGGCACATACGCACATACATATTCATAGACATAGACATCATAGAAAAAGGCATAGACATATACATCATAGACATAGACATACACATCATAGACATAGACATAGACATACACATCATAGACATAGACATAGACATAGACAACATAGAAAAAGGCATAGACATACACATCATAGACATAGACATAGAAAAAGGCATAGACATAGACATAGACATAGACATAGAAAAAGGCATAGACATACGCATCATAGACATAGACATAAACATGCACATCATAGACATAGACACAGACATGGATCACTTCATCTTCCTCCTTCAGGAAAATGTTCTCCATGCCAAGGACATCAGGAATGTTCTCCTTGCCATCTCCATGATAATTAGGTATAGCAGAGCTCAAAAATTGAGGGTGTGTCTATGACTCAGCAAAATAGTAAATGCTAAGACCTTCCATAGGCTATAGGAAAGAACTCTGAAAACATGAGTTCAAAATGGTATAACTTCTCAACAATAAGGATACAGTAAGAATTGTCCAAGGAGCTTTACAGATCTAAAGAAACAGTGTCAAGTGTACTGTAAGCTAGCTTGTCAGAAAGATACTAAGGTAGGAGATTCAGGGAGTGGTAATTGAAGGACAAGTTCCCACCTATGTACAAAGGCAGGTACTTTCCTAAGTTCAAGGTCAGCCTATGACAGAGGGAGTTTAAGTCTAGGCTAAGCCTGGTAGGAATGGTAATTTTAGGGTAGGGGCTATGACACAGCTATCTTATTGGCTGTGCTTAACAAAGGCAAATCTGGGGTAAAGACTGAATTGATATGTAAATAAAAGACTAGGCTTTTGATCTGTAAGCTATGAATTTTACAGAGTTTTTAGAATTACAAAAAAAATGCTGTATCTAGCAGAAGACAGAGAGAGAGAGAGAGAGAGAGAGAGAGAGAGAGAGAGAGAGAGAGAGAGAGAGAGAGAGAGAGAACAATAGAGAGAACTGGAAAGCTGTCTTGGACCAGGATTTGAATTTGAGTACTTTCTTTTTATTAAATATTTTCTTTATTTACATTTCAAATGTTTACCCTTTCTGGTTTTCCCTCAGAAAACCCCTATCCCATCTCCCCTTTCCCCTGCTCACCAACTCACCCACTCCTGCTTCCCTGTTCTGCTATTCCCCTATACTGGGGCATTGAGTTTTCTCAGAGCCAAGGGCCTCTTCTCCTTTTGATGTCCAACAAGGCCATCCTCTGTTACATATGCAACTGGAGCCATGGGTTCCTCCATGTTTACTCTTTGGTTGTTAGTTTAGTCCCTGGGATCTCTAGGGGTACTGGTTGGTTCATAATGTTGTTCTTCCTATGGGGTTGACAGCTCCTTCTGCCCCGTGGGTTCTTTCTCTAGATCCTCCACTGTGCAGTGTCAGGCACTGGCAGAGCCTCTCAGGAGCCAGCTATATCAGGCTCCTGTCAGCAAGCATTTATTTGCATCCACATTACTGTCTGGGTTTGGTAACAGTGTATAGGGTGGATGCCCAGTTGGGAAAGTTTCTGGATAGCTTTTCCTTCAGTCTCTCCTCCACACTTTGTCTATGCATCTCCTCCCACAGCTGTTTTGTTCCCCCTTCTAAGAAGGTTCAAAGTATCCATACTATGGTCTTCCGTCTTGAGTTTTAAATTGATCTGTAAATTGTATCTTGGGTATTCCAAGCACTTGGGCTAATATCCACTTATCAGTGAATGCAGACTGTGTGTGTTCTTTGGTGATTGGGTTACCTCACTCACGATGATATTTTCTAGTTCCATCCATTTACCTAAGGATTTCATGAGCTCACTGTTTTTAATAGCTGAGTAGTAGTATTCCATTGTGTAAATGTACCATAGTTTCTGTATCCATTCCTCTGTTGAGGGACATCTGGGTTCTTTCCAGCTTCTGGTTATTATAAATAAGGTTGCTATGAACATAGTGGAGCATGTGCCTTTATTACATGTTGGAGAATGTTCTGGGCATATGCCAGAAGTCCTCCTGTAGTACTATGTCCAATTTTCAGAGGAACCGCCAACTGATTTCCAGAGTGGTTGTACCAGCTTGCAATCCCTCCGGCAGTGGAGGAGTGTTCCTCTTTCTGCACATCCTTGCCAGAACATGCTACCTCCTGAGTTTTTGAACCTAGCCATTCTCCTCCTCACAGCCATACCTCTCCAAGTCCAGGCTGGTTCTTGGTAATAATAGAGAGTTCAAGGTTAAGCAAAGGTATATAGAGTACATAAGGTTCTATTAGAATCTCAGTACTCTAAATCAATGTCTTGCAAATTTCTTCTAGACTCTGAATATTTTTTCAAGGTTGTAAATTACATTCAAGTATCTCAAGACCTATGATTTAAAAATAAGCAACATACATAGAAATAGAATGCACAAGATCCAGAATCATTCAAGTTTAGTTTGCCATTCTCTTTTTCCTGTCTTAAATGTCCTCAGTTTCACTTTGACTTTGTGATCTGTAGGTGACATCTGATAGAATAATGGAATGGGCAGAGAAAGTGAGAACAACTCCCTGTCAATAGTAACAATGATAGTAGTAACAGCCAGGGCAACCTGTCATCATTCAGCAGCTCCTGAATGATGAAACACTGTCTTCCCTCCACATTCCTCCATACGGTGTGCCTTAACTGCACATA
The DNA here is from genome assembly GCF_947179515.1 of Apodemus sylvaticus. Classification (NCBI taxonomy): domain Eukaryota; kingdom Metazoa; phylum Chordata; class Mammalia; order Rodentia; family Muridae; genus Apodemus; species Apodemus sylvaticus. The sequence goes on from NC_067486.1 coordinate 47,207,170, forward strand.
TTAACTCTCCGGCATAAATGCTAAGATAGGAAATATCCAAGCACTGGCAGGAAATATCATTAGTAAATCATTACAAAATAAAAATGTAGCATGAACACTGTAATAAACTCCATTGGAAAGCTATGGGAAAGCAAATATCCACAGACAAAGAACTTGAGTTTAAACATTAATTCAATTCAGAGATGGAAAGACAAGGTATGTCTGTAAAGTGTCTATTACATAAGTGTGGGTTCCTGAGTTCAGTTATCAGGACCCGTGTATAAAGCCTGGACTGGTAGTACTTGTCTGTTATCTGGCACATGTGTGTTATGGAGAGGGAGAACAAAAGAATCCCTGAAGCTCATGTAGATGTATACAACCATGTTAACAAGTATATACCACATGCAGAATAGAAAACAACACATTTTATTATGAAGCTTTGAATATTGAACAGTGATTAATGAGAAATGCACTTTTAAACTTATTTATTCTTTCAACTTAAGAAATTGAATGGATCTGAATTACCTCACTCATGATGATATTTTCTAGTTCCATTCATTTCCCTGAAAAATTCATGATGTCATTCTTAATAGCTGAATAGTATTCCACTGTGTAAATGAATATGTTCTGAATACATTCCTCAGTTGAGGAACTGCTGGGTTGTTTCCAGATTCTGGCTATTATAAGGCTGCTATGAACATGATCGAGCATGTGTCCTTGTGGTATATTGGGCATATGCCCAAAACTGGTATAGCTTTGTCTTTAGGTACAACTGTTTGCAATTTTCTGAGGAACTGCCAAATTGAATTCCAGAGTGGTTGTAAAGGAAGCAATCTCATCAGCAATGGAGGAGTTTCCCTCTTTTTCCACATCCTCACTAAATGTGCTGTCACTTGAGCTTTTGATCTTAGCAATTCTGATTGGTATGAGGTGGAATCTCAGGGTTATTTTTATTTGCATTTCTCTAATGAATTCAATCCCATTTAGAAGCTGGAAGGAATAATCATAAGAAGCAGAAGGAAGGAGGGAACTGGGTGGGAGAGGGGAAAGGAAAAGAGGAACAGGATGAAACATGAGTTAGGAGAAGACCAGAAGGACAAGAAAATAAGAGAAAATAAATGAAAGTACGTAGCCTTGGGAGTGGACGGTTGGGGGATCCTGTAGAAAGCACCAGGCACCTGGGAGATGAGAGACTCTCAGGACCCAATGGGAGTGACTTTAGCCAAAATGTCCAATACTGGGGAGAGGGAAGTAGAAGAATCTTCTTTCCGTAGATAGATAGGACTTCAAGTGGGGGTACAGAGTTACTAACCCACAGTCAAAATCTCTGACCCAGAATTGTTCTTGTCTAAAGAACTGCAAGGACAAAAAGAGGAAAGAGCCTGAGGGAAAGAAGATCCAGTGTCAGGCCCAACTTGGGATCTGTCTAATGGTGGACACCACAGCCTCACATTATTACTGATGCTATGCTTTGATTATAGACAGAAGCCTGGCATGACTGGCCTCTGAGGGGCCCTACCAGCATCTGACTGAGACAAAGGCAGATACTTACACCCAACAATTGGTCTAAAGTCAGGTACCCCTAAGGTTGAATTAGGGGAAGGATTAAAGAAGCTGAAGAGGAGAGCGAGAGCGGCCCCATAAGAAAACCAGCAGTCTCAAGTAATTTAGACCCCAGGGAGTTCCCAGAGAAGGAGCCACCAACCAGGAACATACATGGGCAGTTCAAGGCTTCTGACACATATGTAGCAGAGGTCTGTCTGATCGGGCCTCAGTGGGAAAAGATGCTCTTAATCCTCTAAAGATTTGAGGCCCCAGGAAAGGGGGAGGTCTGGTAGGGGGAGCACCCTCTTAGAGGCAAGAGTGAGGAGGAATGGGATGCAGAACTGTTGGAGGGGGAACCAGGAGAGGAAGGAAAAAGACTGGAATGTAAGTAACTAAAATAATTACAATTTAAATAAATAAATTGACTGGAAATACTATTTTTATACATTGTAATATTTGAAAGAATATTTAATAGCATAAAGAAAGTATTGTTTCTTTGGCTTCAGGTGACTTTTTACAAGTATCTGAAGATACTACTCAAAGGAGAATAGTAATGGTAGTTGGAAGGGGGAATCTGGGATGAGTTGGAAATATTGCAGTGTCATAGGAGGAACAACAATATGAACCACACAGTACCCCAGACTCCCAGGGACTAAACTACCAACCAAAGAGTACACATGGAGAAGCCCATGGCTCCAGATACATATGCAGCAGAGGATGGTCTTGTTGGACATCAAAGGGAAGAGAGGTCCTTTGTCCTTAGAATGCTCAATGTATAGGGGAATGTCAGGACAAGGATTGGGTTGGTGGGTTGGTGAGCGTGGGGGGGGGGCTTAGAACCTTTGTTGGGGGTAAGACTAGGAAAGGGGACAACATTTGAAATGTAAATAAAGAATATATTTAATAAAAAATAAAAGAAATTCTCAAAAATTGAATAAAAGCATGTTAAAGAGAAAAAGAAAAGAAACACTATTGTATGATTTAAAAATAAATCTAACCTTATATAAAAGCAGAAGTAAAATTGAATATTTTAATGAAAATATTTCTCTTGTGATTGTAGTCTTAAATATAGAAAAAAGAATATTTTAAAATGGTATCAGGAAACTGTGACAGATAAAGGAACAGCAAGATTAGCAGAACATTTCTTCTCAAAATTAAAACTTATCAGTGTTTTGAAAGTTGTTTCTAAGCAAAGCTCTGTTACTTAAAAGAACAAAAAATAAAGTTAAGTATCTATATCTATATCTATATCTATATCTATATCTATATCTATCTATATCTATTTAGCTTACAAGTCCACACTGCTGTTCATCACAAAAGGAAGTCAGGACTGGAACTCAAGCAGGTCAGGAAGCAGGAGCTGATGCAGAGGCCATGGAGAGATGTTCCTTACTGGCTTGCTTCCCCTGACTTGCTCAGCCTGCTCTCTTATAGAACTCAAGAATACCAGCCCAGAAATGGTACCACCCACAAGGGGCCCTCCCCTCTTGATCACTATTGAGAAAATGCTCCACAGCTGGATCTCATTGGAGTCACTTCCCCAACTGAAGCTCCTTTCTCTGTGATAACTCCAGCCTGTGTCAAGTTGACACACAAACTAGCCAGTACAACCTCATTAATCAATTGTTACAGTTTTATATACACATACATCTATGATAAAATACATTGATATTCATTATAATTACCACCAACTAATCACTAGAAAAAATGTTTACCTAATATTGTTAAGTTGACATTGTCATTCAATTAATTTTATTATTATTTATATGAACAATAAACCAAACATATAAGGCCAAAATGTATTTTGAAAGAAGAAAACATAGCTTCTCACTTTTTTATTATGATATTTAAATTTCATATTATACCAAACAGTAAAATACTAAGCCAGATATTGAGTTATCTTAATTAATTTGCCTTTGTTATTTCACTGAATATTTCTTAGTTTTCCACATCAAAATATTTTGAGCTCTTTTACCTAATGGAGCAGAAAGAAAACCAGTGAGCAGACTATCATCTTCAATCTCTACCATTAAGCTTCTGTGGAACTTCCAATAAGCAGTTAATAGTCCCTAAATCTTCATTTACTTGGAAATGTTGGGTCTCAATTACATTTTGTAGCCTCTAGGTTTCTACAAATTTAGACATTCTAAGGGTCAATAAATTCTGTACTTTGTAAATTGCATAGAGTGTCTTTCCTTTGCTTGAAAGGTGTCTGTGCACAGTGGCCTACTTAAGCCAAAACCTAGCTTTGACTCAAGATCTAGTACAGATGCCTGGCTGCGGATGCTTCACATACAACACCACTGACTTTGAGGATAATTACGATTCTGTGGATATTCTTCAAGAAATATTAAATGCCATTGTTGCTTTTGGGTTTTTTAAACAGTTCATTCTGTCATCTCTAAAAACTCAGCAAAGGCTATCTTGTGTAAGCTAATTTATGTACTGCCCAGGTAGGGTGGAATGTTTGCATATGTGGTTTAAAATAAATCAAACGCAAAAAACTATTTCTGCCCCAAGTCCATTTCCAATCGCTAAATTATGCCAGTAAATGTGTTCTTCCTTTCATGGACCCTTGGATTACTGGAGACTGTGCAGGACTGTGGTGTCTAAAATCATTCCTGTAATCAGTCTGCATAAGGACAGGACAAAAGGTCCAGTGGATGGATAATGATATTCCAGAAGATGGAACAAGGAAAGTGGAGAAAAAGCAATTGATAGAGCCAAGATGTGACCAAAAAGAAGATAAACTAATTGATTTGATATGCTAATATTGTCTTGGGTATTCAGAGCTTCTGGGCTAATTAACACCCACCTATCAGAGATTGCATTCCATGTGCATTCTTTTGTGATTGGGTTACCTCACTTAGGATGATCCTTTCCAGTTCCAACCATTTGCCTAAAAATTTCATGAATTCATTGTTTCTGATGGCTGAATAGTACTCCACTGTGTAAACATACCACATTTTTTGTATCCATTCCTCCACTGAGGGACAGCTGGGTTCTTTCCAGCTTCTGGTTATTATAAATAAGGCTGCTATGAACATAATGGATCATGTGTCCTTATTGCATGCTGGGAATCCTTTGGGTATATGCCCTGGAGAGGTATAGCAAGGTCCTCCGGAAGTGTCATGTCCAGTTTTCGGAGGAAATGCCAGACTGATTTCTGTACTGGTTGTACCATCTGACAATCCCACAAGGAGTGGAGGAGTGTTCCGCATCCTCATCAACACTTGCTGTCTCCTGAATTTTTAACATTAGCCATTCTGACTGATGTGAGGTGAAATCTCAGGGTTGTTTTTCCCTGAGATGTTTTTTACATTTCCCTAATGACTAATGATGTTGAGAACTTCTTATGGTGCTTCTTGGCCATCCAAATTTCTTCAGGTTAAAATTCTTTGTTTAGATCTGTATCCTATATATATATATATATATATATATATATATATATATATATATATTCTATATTCTTTGTTTACAATCCAAAAGCTTTCCTCTTTCCCAGTTCCCCCCTTCCCATATGTCCCATAAATCCTCTTCTCTCCATCCATTTTTCTATCTTTCCCCCTCCCTTTTCTCTGTCCTGGTACTCCCCTACAATGCTAGATCAAGCCTTTCCAGGATTAGGGCCCTCTTCTTCCTTCTTCATGGGAATCATTTGATATGCTAATTGTATCTTCATTATTCAGATCTTCAGGGCTAATTAATATCCAATTATCAATGATTGCATTCCATGTGTATTCTTTTGTGATTGTGTTACCTTGCTTAGGGGGATATTTTCCAGTTCCATCCATTTGCCTAAAAAATTCATGAATTCATTGTTTTTAATTGCTGAATAGTACTCCATTGTGTATATACACCACATTTTCTGTATCCATTCCTCCACTGAAGGATATCTGGGTTCTTTCCAGCTTCTGGCTATTATAAATAAGGCTGCTATGAACATAGTGGAGCATGTGTCCTTATTGCATGCTGGGGAATCCTCTGGGTATATGCCCAGGAGAGGTATAACAGGGTCCTCTGGAACATCCAGTGGAAAAAAGATAGCCTTTTCAACAAATGGTACAGGTTCAACTGGAGGTCAGCATGCAGGAGAATGTGAATTGATCCATTCTTATCTCCTTGTACTAAACTTCACTCCAAGTGGATCAAGGACCTCCACATAAAACCAGTCACACTGAAACTAATAGAAAAGAAACTGGGGAAAACCCTTGAGGACATAGGCACAGGGGAAAAGTTCCTGAACCAATAGCTTATGCTCTAAGATCAAGAATTGACAAATGGGATCTCATAAAATTACAAAGTTTCTGTAAGGCAAAGGACACCGTCAAAAGGACAAAACAGCAACCAACAAATTGGGAAAAGATCTTCCCCAACCCTACATCTGATAGAGGGCTAATATCCAATATATACAAAGAACTCAAGAAGTTAGACCCCAGGGAACCAAATAACCCTATTAAAAAATGGGGCACAGATCTAAACAAAGAATTTTCACCTGAAGAAATTCGGATGGCCGAGAGGCACCTTAAGAAGTGTTCAACATCATTAGTCATTAGGGAAATGCAGATCAAAACAACCCTGAGATTTCACCTTACACCAGTCAGAATGGCTAAGGTCAAAAACTCAGGAGACAGCAGGTGTTGGCAGGGATGTGGAGAAAGAGGAACATTCCTCCACTGCTGCTGGGGCTGAAAGATGGTACAACCACTTTGGAAATCAGTCTGATGGTTTTTCAGAAAACTGGACATGACACTTCCGGAGGACCCCGCTATACCTCTCCTGGGCATATACCCAAAGGATTCCCCGGCATGCAATAAAGACACATGCTCCATTATATTCATAGCAGCCTTATTTATAATAGCCAGAAGCTGGAAAGAACCCAGATGCCCCTCAAAGGAGGAATGGATACAGAAAATGTGGCATATTTACACAATGGAATACTACTCAGCAATTAGAAACAATGAATTCACAAAATTTGTAGGCAAATGGTTTGATCTGGAAAATATCATCCTAAGTGAGGTAACACAGGCACAAAAGAATACACATGGAATGTAATTTCTGATAAGTGGATATTAATTAGCCCAGAAGCCCTGAATACCCAAGGCACAAATCGCATAACAAATGACTCCCATGAAGAACTATGGAGAAGGTCCTGATCCTGGAAAGGATTGATCTAGCATTTGAGGGGAATATAAGGACAGAGGAAAAAAAGGAGGGAGGTGATTGGAGAATGGATGGAGAGAAGAAGGTTTATGGGACATATGGGGAGGGGGATCTGGGAAAGGGGAAATCATTTGGAATGTAAACAAAGAATATAGAAAATAAAAATATAAAAAAAGAATAAAAAAAATAAAAATAAAAAAAAGAAATTTGGATGGCCGAGAAGCACCTTAAGAAATGCTCAACATCATTAGCCATTAGGGAAATGCAAATCAAAACAACCCTGAGATTTCACCTCACACTGGTCAGAATGGCTAAGGTTAAAAACTCAGGAAACAGCAGGTGTTGGTGAGGATATGGAGAAAGAGGAACACTCCTTCACTGCTGGTGGGATTGTAAAATGGTACAACTACTATGGAAACCAGTCTGGCGGGTCCTACGAAAACTGGACATGACACTTCCGGAGGACCCTGTGTCAACTTCTAAACTCAGGGGATGAATCAAAGGGTGAGATAGCTCAGAGAGTTAAGAAAGCTTACCACATAAGCCTGCCAAATAGAATTCAATCCCTGAAAGCCAAACAAAGGTAGAAGAAGACAGCAAACTCCACACCGTGTCTGTTAACATCTAAATGTCTGGGGCAGAAAACTTCCTACCACACTTTATACACACAATAATAATGATAATGATGATGACAATGATGATGCTGGTGAGGTATGAAAATAAACACAGAGATGCTTTGATCTCAGCCACCATAATTAAGGAACACTGGCTTTCTACTCTTATTAGATGACTAGATGGATTGTTTGATAGATAGATAGATAGATAGATAGATAGATAGATAGATAGATAGATAGACAGAGATAATATATTGATTTATTGGATTGATTGGTTAATTGGGATGAAACAAAAAAGTTTGCATTTGACATTACTTGTGTCTAAAACATTCAGATGTATTAAAAATTCACAGCCATTCAAGTGAAAAGAGGTTGGAAAGATTGTTCCCATTGGATGATGTGCAAGAGTACTATGAACGGCTTTCTTCTGGATATAGCAGTCATTACAGCCATGAGCACAGCATTCTTACCTACCTGTGCAAGACCTGCTCACACAGAAAAGACATGAAAATAGCAGGGGATTGGTTGGGATTAAGGGGTTTCAAAGGGAGCAGGACAGAGTAATAAAGGGTACTAGGTTGGAATTGACCTCAATATATTGCATACAGCTGTGGAGTGGGAAAAATAAAAAGAAATTTTCAAAAATTGAAAGGATCAGAGGCACAAAGGCTTTGTGTATGCAATAGAGGGTAAAAGTAATCAAATCACCTCATGTACAAATATGACCCTGAATAACCCCAGTGTTTCATGCTACATTGTATATTAATATACATTAATAAAGATTTAGAATATTTAAAAGCATAAAAAATATTAAACATCTGTGGTTTATTTTACTTTGAGGGTACACAGACTAGTAAAAAGTCTCCTATGTGCAAATTTTGGTGTCACAAGAACAGAATCATAAAAATATTACTATTAGTAGAGGAATTTTAATCCAGCAATACGGTTACTCTGTCAGGTATCCCACCCAAAGACCACCTAAGTCTGTATGATCTAGCCAGAATGCTGATGTGTCCTAGATTACAGTATGATCTGTCTGGAAGACACACACACACACACACACACACACACACACACACACCCTTCGTATATACCTTTAATCCCTAACAAGAGGTAAGGCTAGTCTGGAGAAAGAAATATCCATGTTTGAAAGTGACATCTAATGGAGGGGCAGACAAAGTGACAAATCAGAGAGAAATTTGATAGAAAGAAAGAGTCACAGATAGAATATACCCAACTCACATGAAAGCAGTAAAGGAGAGAGAGAGAGAGAGAGAGAGAGAGAGAGAGAGAGAGAGAGAGAGAGAGAGAGAGAGAGAGAGAGAGAGAGAGAGAGAGAGAGAGAGAGGAGAGAGAGAGGAGAGAGAGAGAGGAGAGAGAGAGAGAGAGAGAGAGAGAGAGAGAGAGAGAGAGAGAGAGAGAGAGAAGGGAAGTATGGCAATTTTACTGGGACAGTTTTACAGAAACAGATTACACAAAGAACATGCTAGACACAGATGAAGAAAGAACAATTCAGAAGATGGGAAGGAGCCAAAAGATTAGAATATATTGCCAAAGTTAGTATGAGGCCATAGCAGAAGATGAGAGATGCCAGAGTGAATCAGTCAGCCTTGAAGATTAGATTGCACACAGCCTAGAAGCATCCACGCCTAAACCAACAGAGAAAGATATCCTCTGAGCTCAGCTCAAGTTGTGTATTAGCACATCTCATCCCTTCATCTGAGGAAGTTCATCTTAAAAGCAACATTTACGACATTTTTAAATAATCAACAAATATTAATCAATGTGTCCTATTATCTTATTGAGTTCTATGCATATTGAATTATATATACAGATTGCGTAAAAGAAACTGAAGTAGTGTTAAGTCCCAAATGTTTATTTTCTAAAAGTGTAGGAGCATGCTAGCCAATTTTTCAGATGTAATGTCTCAGTTTTAGTAGTAGGAAATGCACAAAGGATTTTCCCCATTGGACATGCTTTGCCTGTGATTCTGAGCACTGTTCTGTCAGAGAGCATGTGACTGGACTCTTTTAATTTACAAGAAAACTCCATATCTCTTCTACATATCCTCTACTGGAAAACTGAAAATTGCTAAATATGAATTACAGAACTGCATTTATATTAAGATAACAGAGGCAGGTTCTGCTCATATCTTGTGCGCACGTATCCACACTGGCTGATGTTCAAGTAGGCACTGAGGAGTTTCCATATACAGACATTTGTTTATCCCTGACTACTGAACATAAAGAGATACAGTATTCCAATATATAAATCTCAAATAATCTCAAAAGATTCATGTGTGTTCCATGTGCAAATAATCTCAAAAAGATATCTGTGTGTCTATGTGCATCATGTTCATGGGAGGAGGGGGAGGAAGGGAGAGGGAAAGAAAGGGAGAGGAAGAGTGGGTGAAGAAGAGGGAGAGAGAGAGAGAGAGAGAGAGAGAGAGAGGAGAGAGAGAGAGAGAGAGAGGAGAGAGAATGTAAATTTAAAGCAGATATTAGTTTTGTTATGGCTATATGACTATTCTAGATTATTGTCTTGACTTCAAATGGGATTAACCAAAGTGATTAGGCACACCTGAGAGGAATGTTTTCTCAAATCATTTGGAGAAGGAAGACTCACTTCTAATCCAGATAAACCTTTGGAGGTGTGAAGACAAAACCTTTCATTCAGATTTAAAAAAAAAAAAATCTTTAATCTTTTTTTTTTTACACTCCACTCATCCTCCCTGTCGTTCCTCTGTCAGTTCCTCATACCCTTCCTCCACACTCGTGTCTCCAAGAGGATGCTCCCACCCCACCTGACCTCCCCCCTATTCTGATATATTAGTTTTGAACTCTCTTATTATATTTTATCACAATATATTCTATTCTGTTAGAAGCCTATTTGTTTTTTTAATGAGAGGCAGTAAGGCGTGATCTGGATTTATGCAGATGTGGAGAAGAACTGACAGAAATAGAAAGAAAAAAATATATTTTTGATAAAAGGAAAATAAACGTGTGTGTGTGTGTGTGTGTGTGCGAGAGAGAGAGAGAGACAGAGAGAGAGAGAGACAGAGAGAGAGAGAGAGAGCGAGCACATTTTGTGAACAATCACAAGAGAAAATTTGAAACTAAAGATGAAATGAAAATGGAGCAAAGAAAACTTGCTTAAACAAATGATAGAAAATTAACAGAGGAAACCCCAAAAGCTGCAAAATGGAAAACTATAAACACACAGTCAAAAAGTTCCAATTATATCCATAGCAATGAAATATTATGAATGTTTTCCTATTAAGAAACTTCCGTGTCTCCTGCTATACCACTCCTGGGCATATACCCAGAGGATTACCCAGCATGTAATAAGGATACGTACTCCACTAGGGCTCCACTATTCATAGCAGGCCTATTTATAATAGCCAGAAGATGGAAAGAAAGTGGATATTAGCCTAGAAAATTGGAATACCCAAAGCATAATCCACACATCAAATTAGGTACAAGAAGAACGGAGGAGTGGCCCCTGGTTCTGGAAAGACTCAGTGTAGCAGTATAGGGCAAAACCAGAACAGGGAAGTGGGAAGGGGTGGATTGGAGAACAGGGGGAGGGAAGGGGGCTTATGTGACTTTCAGGGAGTGGGGGGCCTGAAAAGGGGAAATTATTTGAAATGTAAATAAAAAATATATCGAATAAAAAAAGATAAAAAAAGAAACTTCCATGTAAATATATTTTCTTTTATCTATTAACTTTGCTGCAGTGCACTACTCACAGGTAAAGACTATAGCACAGAAAATTATGGTAAAACATAAGCTGTGAAATATGTAATAGCTTCATCCCAGTAGGCAAAAGCAGAGCCCACTTTTGCTAAGAGGATGAATTGAAGTTAAGACAGAGAGTCAAAAATGTAGTAGAATGTAAAAGCCCACCATAAGAATCAGTAGTCATGACCTATTATAAAACAGACAAGATGCCTCACACAGTGATATGCAGAGTGTTAAAAATAAATCAAGGAAATGGTGCACACAGGTGGCACTGTAATATGGATAAAATATGTTTAATCAGACATCAAAGGTAAGAAATAACTGGTAATGTAGATGATCTGTGTAACACAATTAGCAAAGCATTTATGCACACATAAAAATTTTGTGTATGGAATAATCAAGATGCTAGTAAACCTCATACAGCAGAAAATAGCAGATGCTATTATTTGTCACAATTAAAAAATAGAAATTTTAAAGTAAAAGTTACAGGAAAAATTACAGTTGCTGTTGGAATGTGTTAATATTTGTAGATAACCTGAGGGAAATAAAAAGTAATTAAAATGAAAATTCAAATAAAACATACAAATAAAGTTAAATGAGAATCTTACTTGCAAAATCCTAGAGGACTTTGTCATAGAGCATTATGAAGCAAATTATAGATATATAGTTATGATACACACATATATAAAACTATATAAACTATATACTCAACCATATTTTAAGGGGAAGATAAAAAGTTGAATATAATTTATCTATGCTTTAATAATGTAAGAAAGGGATGTTTAAAAATATATTCACATATTTTTCCATTATTAGAGCGTTACCATAGGCTTCTTTTCAAAACCAATATATTTTTTCTCTCTTCCAGGCCATATGTAAAATCTGTGCAGCTCAGGAACAGTGTAGTGCCTGTGTTCAAAACTGGTAACTCCTGCCATTCTAATAAACATGGCAAAACTCCATTTGTCCTCCAGCCACACCTGTGTTCATACATAGAGCAATGATGTCAGAAGGGGGTTCAGCAAAAATGACAAGTATGTAGACAAATGACAAGTATGTCTTACTCAGAATGATCCAATTTTCTCACTATTTGCTCTAGAAATAGTGGGATAGTAGCAGCCAACCTCCAAATTCTAATTAAATACCAACTTTAGGGTTTAGGAGTCATACTGAGCTGGCTGTGCAAACTGTGCATCAAACACCTTTTTGTTTTTTGTCCTGTGGGCAAGAAAGGATTTATCTCACAGAAACACAAAATATTCTGAAGTTAAACAACCAAAGAGGATATGTTATAAAATTTATAGACTGTTTTATAATTATTATTTAGTTACCTAACTTGAAGAACAAATATTTCATTTCTTCAGTGCATTTCTCAAAGTTATCTAATAAATAAGACATTACTACTAAATGTATTAAGTAAGATGTAATTGAATTTTAAAATGTATTAAGAAAATCCATGTACCATAAATGTATTTTTTTCTAAAATTCTATGCTTAAGAAAATTATGAGAGTCCACAGTTTTCCAAACTGATATATCACTTCGTATGTCCTAGCTTATGTGATTAAAAATATAAAACAAATTATGACATGTAAAGAGATGCTTATAAACAAAGAAAGAATTTATCAAAAAATTAACAGGAAACAGAACAATTAAATCAGTAAAAAACATGAAAATGACAATAAAAAGCACTTGAGCTATTTAATATTTCATCGATAAAATATATCATATGAATATAATAAATCCAAATAACAAAGAATGCTATTCAAGTTGTAAGAGTAATTTTCGAAAGCTGTGTCAATCTGCTCAAAAATATACAGTTATAATAAAAGAACCTTTCTTAAATATAATGATATGTATTATCTCTGGATTAGAGTCAAGGATAAAGTTTGGTATGATTCCTGTGGATGAAGATGGATTGTACTTAACTACAGAATTAAGAATAAATACGAATTCAATATGGCTCAGACTTTATATGAGCTACAGGTACTAAAATAGCATGACTAAGCCCAGTATGAGGGTCTACTTCGAACACATCACTTAGGAAGCTGTAGAAGAAGGATCACAATTTAAAGTCACTCTTCACTATATAGTGAGTTCTGGAACTCTGAGACCTTTGTTCAAAAAGTAGGAGAAAAGCAAAAAGGAGAAAGAAAGAGGAGGAAAGGAAGGTAAATGAACAAAAGAAAAGAAGCAGGCCATCGTCTTCCTGAAAAGTTAAGTTTGTATCAAGGCTCACCTTATCAATCACAAAACATTCTTGAGTACTCCTTGGATCTTTTTTTTTTTTAACAATACTTTGAAGTCTGCCTACCCCACAACTTCCCTTGTGAACAATTCCAGATGTCTGTTTTATATTTCTCTGAGCTGTGGCTTCCCTGTCAGCATAGGTCACAAGTACCAACTAACTCCATAATGAAATGTGTTCTTTGAGCATTGCTACCGTTCTCGTCAAGTTCTGAGGGGGCTGTCTAGCCTCACCAGATTTTATTGAGAATAATGGATAATTATTCCACTGAGAAGGAAAATAGGTATCACAACTCAACAGATAACTCTACGCTTGTTAACCTAATTTGAAGTATATGATTAAAGAGTTGTTATTTTACATTAAACTCTGATAGATTAAAGATAATGTGTGACTCGGGATGTAATACACTTAGTTAAAGGGAGCTCACATTCATTCTTTGTTTTCCCTTTCTTTCCTCCTATTTTGTAGCATTACAACCTATGAATTTATTTTAATAGACAAAAGTCAGCGCCACAACCAAAATAAAATAAAATTCATTCAGACCATCAAAATGTTACTAAATCAGTGCCTTTAATTTTTTACAGAATATAATAATTGTCTAAGAATTCTGCTAAAATGCAGACACTGATTCTGGAGGACTGTCTGTGATTGAACTTTGAGCCATTTCCAGAGGAATGTCCCTGCCTGCATTGCTGTGTATCACACTGTGAAGTGCAAGGATATAAACTTCAAAGCTCTGTACACCATGTTATCACTCTCTTTAGGAAAGCATGAAAATCCATATAACTGTGTACACATATCCACATCCACATGATGTAATGATAATGTCAAAGTTTAACTGACAACCTGTACAGAGCCATATTGGGGCAGTCTTGCACTTGGTCAGAGTTTGACTTTGGTCAAGGTTAACTTCTCCCAGTTAGCCAGGATCCTGCTCCACCTAGGGTAGAGCACACGTAGTAAAGGTTAAGTTCATTGTTCCTCCAAGTATAGAGATTCCTGAATTAAACAGGTGACCCACCCAGCTGCCAGAGCAGTCAAGACGAAGACCTCCAAGAGAAGCTAGACAACTTCCACCGGAACTCAGCCTGGAGTCTGGGGGGAGGGTTTTCCCAAACTGTTAAAAGGTCCGGCGCCATTAAAGTTTACGGCTTTGATCAGTGAACATTGACTTGGCCGCACGTTCTTTTCGCTTCTCTTCCCTATGACCCCAAAATTCTCTCAACAGGTAACCCGGTTTACATGTGGCTGCGGGCAGCTACATATTGGCGCCTGAACGTGGGAGACCTGCCACGAGAGAATTTCCTGAGGTAGCCCTATCCAGCGAAGCTTCGCAGAAAAAGGTGAAAATTAATGGTATCCGCACGGTAAGCAACATAGGGTCAAAACTAGCGCTAGTGAATTCGTGTCTATTGTTGTGAGTGCAAGAATGGATACAGTTTTTCAAGCATACTGTGTGCACCCGGCACAGGAGTTGCTTGGGTTGATAAGATAGGGAAATATAGGGAAGGAATTTGGTAGGCATTTGCCCAAAGCTCGTAAGAGCCGATTTCGGCGAAAAGAAAGGGGTTTTTAAAAATAGGCATATGTCCACAGCTTCTAAGAGCTGTTTAAAGAGGAAAATGGATGCAATTGCTTAACAAGCACGCTTAACTTTCTGTGTATCTTTCCGTGTTTGTCCCAGTGCACCGACTGTCTGTCTATGTGTATGTTTATGTCCTCTCTATGTCTTTGTGTGAATGACTATTTCATGTTAAAAAGAAAAATTGGTAAAGATTACATCTGCTGGTTGTAGGTACCTAACCTTTTGAGCTAGCCACAGTTTGTGTGGGGATTGATTCAAAGCCACGCCGCGACAGCACAGCTCACTCAAGAGACAAACATGGCTGGGGAAAAAGCCACTCTTAAAAGCCCAGAAACCTCGAGATTTAGGAAGACCTTGGTTTGGCTTGTGAAATTCATGTAGTCGCTTTATACTTGTTTCTAATTAGTTTTAATGATATAAAGCTTTACATTTCTTGACTAAAGAGTTATAAATTAATTAGTTATTATGTAAAAGGTATAGTGTTATTAAAAAAAAGGTTAGTTTAAAACTGGTGATTCAGTGTTAGAGCTATCTTAACTAACTACACGTGGCCTAACGCCACTCATGCCTTGTTCTTGTTTATAATTAGATTTAAAGGTATATTTTACATGACTTGACTATAGAGTATTGGCTTAAGTCACTAGACATGATTTAAAAAGTATAATGTTATTAACAAATGTTAGGTAAAAGCTGGTAGTTTAGGGTAGTCGCCATTTTTAAACAAACACGTGACATGACGATTAAGGCTGATAGTTTAGGGTAGTCGCCATTTTAAACACCACGTGACATGACACAATCCAAGAAATACAGACCTTTGAGACGCTCCTAAATTAACATAGTGTTTCATGTAAATCTTGACCTAGAGATTAGACTTAATAAAGATTAAGATTTAAAATATTGTCTCTTTAATAAGTTACACTGTTATACACTTGAACATAAAAACTGACATACAAACCTTGTGCTGTAAATATGTGTTTGCCATTAATTTTAAAAAAAATAGATTGTTTAAAATTAAGATTTGCTTCCAAAATTACAATTGTGCTCTAATATTACAAGAAAACATTGAGTTACAATAAAAATCAGTGTGTCATTGGCTACAGTTTTCAGTTTACAGGCTCGTAATTGTTAACATTTTATAATTAAAATAATTTTGAGAGTGATACAACTATGAGTTTTAGAGGCCCATTGCCTCTTTTCCACAAGTTTATAGGCTACAATAATAAGAACAAAATTTAACCCTCCAAGATTAAAAAAGATATCTCTATAGAAATGTATTTGATATCAAGTAGGTTCCTTTGACCATGAAATTACAAGTTTCTTTTGTTTAATCCTGTCTTAGTTAAAAGGCTCAGGTCTAGTCCTTGCCAAGGACTAAAGGTAGATCCTAGGGCAGATAAAAAAAAATGTGTTTTGTCTCTGTTTCAATACTAGAAGTTAAGATCTTAAAATTTTCAGTGTATAATGTTCATAGAATGTTTGTTACAGGCCCTTGCTCCTATAGACTTTTAGAATTTTTAGGTAAATGGCTTTCAAAAGTTGTTAAGATATATTAATTGGCTTTATCTTATTTACCTCATTTTAAGCTTGCCACAGAAGGTCTTAAACCTCTGTTTTCAAGGTAGGAAACATTTGTTCCTTGCTTCAAGCAACAATCAAATTTATTATTAATAGTTGATCTATTACATGACAAACATTTTTAGGCAAAATTAATAACTGTTATCCAAAAGATAATTTGTACTATCAGATCACATGTTTATTCCTTTAAGTTTCTCCCTGCTTCAACACAGATACCTAAATTGGGTGCTATAACAGCTATTTTTAAGATGTTAAAGGTCAAGCTTTTAATAATAGTAGATATACATAGCTCATGGTTTATAATTGCTTAAAATTGGTCCATTTTTAATACTACTAATTCTTAATTTCTACAGTTTATACAAATGTGATTCAAATTTCTAAGAACAAAAGATATGTTCTCTAAATTACTGTCCTTTAGGTATTTAAAATAATTTTATATTTTGTACACATCAAATTATAAAGATTTGTTCTTGATGTCCTCAATTTCTACCTCTACCACGTAATGGTGTTAATCCTAGAGGACTTAGTTATTACAGATAAATGATATTCATATTTCTAATTTAAAAGATAAAAAAAATATGTACATGTGACTAATGATTCATTTTTAGGCTGTCTAGTTACAACTACTCTAACAAAAAAAGCAACTATATTTTATATAATTACATAGTTATTGCCTATGTTATGGTTTATACTTTGTGTTCCAACTTAAATTAATAAAACAATATCTTCTTAGAAGAAAGAAGAGAGGGGAAATTGTGTCCCTGTACATATAATTTAAATTATGCTTACATGTTTTTAAAAAAATTTTAAAATTTAGATGCCAAGAAACTCCTTGCTAAATATATATGACATCTTGTAATTAGACATATTGATGTCTAGGTGAAATAAAAGAATTCACTTACTAACATATGCCATGATCCTGATTTAATATTGGGGGAGAAGGCATGTCCTCTGTTTTTTCCACAGAATACTACAAAAGATATGCTGACTGTGTGCTTGCTGAATGCCCAGACCATGGTAACATAAGAGCTATATTGGGTATATGTTCTTGACTTACCTCAATTGTTAAATGTCCCAGGTTAAATAAATTGCCTAGCTTCAAGCTTTTAGACTTTGTGGGACAAAACATAGAGACTGTTATGCTAGCTTAAGAAAAATTAATTAAAAGAGTTAAAATGACTCTTCTCCTTATTGTACTCAGCTGACTCAACCATAGACTGGTCTAGAAATAATTCCAATATTAAAGATTCCAATTTTGAAGATGACTAACAATCTTCAGCCAGTTGTGTTAATTTAACATATAGTCTCCACTTTTCCTGAGAAGTAACAGCTTAATTCTTAATTCACAAGGCTACCTCTCCCACCTCAGAGGCCAAGCTTTAGATCCTTAAAGTTGTTAATTTACAACTAAATTAGATACTTCTAGGACAAGTTAATCCTATTCCACCTTTAACTCTTGACCTTGTCTGTTAAGCAGACTAGCTGTCTCCACCCAGGCTCACCTAGATGGAGAGATTACATGTCTGTTAAAGACACTTGCAGACCCCCCTGGCTTCAAAACTTACACAAGTAGATCTCCAAAGAGAGAGCCACATAGAACTCAGATCTATGTGCGTTTGTTTATGAACAAACATGGGTACCAGCGAGACGTGCGAGACAAAGCACTACATGGGGAGGTGAATTTCTGCTTCTGAGTCCCCAAGAAGTACACCTAATTACATAGGGGTTAACGTCGAGAAGCTGTCCTTAAAATAATAAGGGAGCCTATTACCCCTCCTCTAAAAAAGACGTTATACAATATTTAAGAAGAATTACGGTCAATGCTTCCCCTCCTGGTTAAGGCCCGCCTTCTTATGAAAGATATTTATCCACTTGTTTTCTACCTCCTCGTGTTCAAATTAATAAAAAAAAGAGAAGACATGTACAGAGCCATATTGGGGCAGTCTTGCACTTGGTCAGAGTTTGACTTTGGTCAAGGTTAACTTCTCCCAGTTAGCCAAGATCCTGCTCCACCTAGGGTAGAGCACACGTAGTAAAGGTTAAGTTCATTGTTCCTGTTTGCCCGAACTGTTAAAAGGTCTGGCGCCATTAAAGTTTACGGCTTTGATCAGTGAACATTGACTTGGCCGCACGTTCTTTTCGCTTCTCTTCCCTATGACCCCAAAATTCTCTCAACAGGTAACCCGGTTTACATGTGGCTGCGGGCAGCTACACAACCAAGCAGGGTATGCATAAGATACATCAACATTATTGTAACCACATGAGTAATAGTTCATAGGTTTGCATGATGCCCTGCTGAAAGCTGAAAAATTGTCCAGGAAAATGACAAAGATCATGTGTTGATTTACAAAACATTTCCATTTCTCTATGATATTTTAAAATGGGTACTTTTTCCACAAGAACACAAAGTGACTCATCCTAACAGCAGGACAGAGGCTGTCTCTGACTCTGACTCTGACTCTTTTGCCTACTTGTGAAAGACTTTTCCTCCCACTAGGCAGTCTTGTCCAGCCTGAATGTGCCTTGTCTATTGTAAATTGTTATGCAGTGTTTGGCTCATGTCCCTAGGAGGTCCAATCTTTTCTGGCATAAGGTGGAGGGGGTGGATCTGTGGAGAAGAGGGGGAGAGAGAGAGAGAGAGAGAGAGAGAGAGAGAGAGAGAGACTGGGAGGAGGGTTGGGAAGGGAAACAGTGACCAGGTGCAATATAGGAGAAAAAGAATGGGGACATCTACAGGACTCAGCAAAAATACTCCTGGGCATGTTCGTATGGACATTGTATTCTATTACAGATACTTGTTCTTCCATGTTTTTTCAGCACTTTATTCACAATAGGAAGACAATGGAATCAACCTACATATTCTTTGACAAACAAATAATGGAAACAAAACAAAAAATGCGTACTTTTTTATCTGATGAATGACATTCTGAATAGAATAGTTTTGTAAAAATTGTGTGACATTCGAAATAGGTGGGAATTTTACATGTAAATGAGCATTTATGATTTGTTTTTGTAAAACAAAAGTTTCTTTAAAATGTGTAGTATTACTGCACTTTAAAATGTGTGGTTACTACTATTGGGCCTGGTCATGTTCCTTATAATCCCAAGTACTGTGGAGACTGAGAAAGAAGAACTGAATGATCAAGGTATTATCTGGGTTATAGAGTAAATTCCTAGCCAGTTGGGACAACCTTGCTCTTAATGTATCCTTTGCCAAAAACCACGAAGTATCTCAGATTTTATACAAAAATGTAGGCTGAAAATTATTCTGTTACACATAAATTTATAATTTCTTTTAAAACTTTGTTATTTATTGACAAATAAATATGTATCTGTCAGTGTGTAAGCATCTGTATGGTGGCATAGTGTAAATGTGGAGATGAGAGGACCGCTATCTCTCCTTCTACCACACGGTGCAGTAAACACCTTTATGTCCCGAGCATCTCACAAGTCCTGGTTACATTCAGAAAATGTCAATAACAAAGGACTTTAGTGTTTATAACAATATAGTAGCTAAAGCATCAGCTGTTTGAGACACTGGTTCCCAGTCCCTGATTTTAGTGAGAGACCTGCATCAAAGAGGACCAGTTGATACATTAGCACACAATGAATGGCACCCCTGCAAGGACATTGATGGATTCTGGGTCCCATTTCTGGTACACAACACATGTGCATGTCGTTTACTGTGGAAAATGTCTTCTTTCCAGATATATAAACCCTAATGTTTAGCTTTCAGTACAAGAACAAACCTCTACAGTGCGGGGCATGCATTTCTGAAAAGGAAGTTTTTCAAATGGTTTCAAGTGGTCCAAATAAGAAGACATACAGAATTCTAAGAACTAAATTAAGAATAATCCCTCCTTCAAAATGATAATACAGGGGTTATGGCTTCAGGAGAATGCCATTTGCAGAGGGCAGTTGTGACCCTCGTCTACATCAGTATGTTCATAATGTAATTGCTTCCTAAAGTTTGAAAAGATAACACATATTGTCCAGTTAAAATTCTCAATAATGCAAAATATACCCACTAATATACTAAGAAAGTTTCTAGATTATCTAAATCAAATTCTGATTTTTTGTAACTTAAACATGTGCCATTGAATATTTAGTTACAGGTCAAGAATACAAATAGTTTATAATCTTCCACTAAGATTTCAGAATTCTATATTTTACACTGATTACTATTGCTTAAAAATAAGGAGTAGTAATACATTTCTTCTAGAGTGGAGCCAAAATGATAAATTGGAGTGACCCGATAAAGCTTCTAGAAAAGCATCTGGAATTTGAGGCATTATTATCTAATAAAATAGCAATAAAAAGGTCTGTTTCACAGAAAGGATTCGGTCCTCTAAATAATGTGTCTACAAATTCTCCAGAACCTGGAGATAGGATGATAAAGGAAGCCTAAACAAATACTCTGGCCTTGTTTGTATATTTATTCTTTGTCAATAATCTGAATTGATCCAGAACTGTAATCTGTGAATAAATACTTGGCCTGTGCTTTAGCTTTTTCATGTCAAACCTCTACTGTTGTTCTGTTCCACATTTCTCTGTACTAATTTCATTAGCTAAAACTATCAAGGTGCATGCCAGGGAGACAGTAGTTTATCAGCCATAAGGCTAATTGCAATATTCTACTGCTCCTCAAATGTACTTATAAACAAAAAGAAATAAGATGAAAATAAAATAAAAGATGGTGGGAGGCAATGAAAAGGAAATAGTATGACTAATGAATGAATAACACTAAAAAATGCAAGAGTGTTTAATGATTAAAAGAAACATTTAGCAAAAACATGTCAAAAGAGTACAAAATGCGTTTGAAAGAGAAAAGTGTGGGCACAGGATGGGGTACAGAGGGGTACATGGAGGATATGGAGGAAGGAAAGTAAGAAATAATGGCATATTATAATCTCAAAAAAAAAGCAACTAAAAGTAGACCTTCTTTTCAAAGAACTTTTTTTTCCTTTAATTTTTGTTGGCACTATGTATAGAAGCAATGGTTAAAATTTCAATGACTAAACCAATGTTAAAGCCTTACTAATGGAATCTCCAAACAATGTTGAAGGTCGTGATTCATCTGTATCTTAAGTGCTTACTCTACTGATGACAACAGAATGTCATGTTTTTCCATCCACACTGCCTGAATCAAACTCAGCTTTCAGAAACCCATTTTGATTTCTATTAACTTCCCTTTGTAGCTGGCTTTCTAATGTTCTGCCTTTTGCATTTATGTGTGTGAGTGTGTATACATATATATACATACACAAACACACACACACACACACACACACACATTCTGGAGGAAGAGATGGGGAGACTCCTGTGATTTGTTGACAGCCAGGCCACTGCGCCTGTGAGCACCATGTTCAGTGGCAGACTGTTTCAAAAATAGGTAGAGTGACAGAATGAGACACAGGATATCTTATATACACACCTACACATAAAATACATTTAAATATAAAATGAAAATTATAAATAATTTTAAAAGAAAGTTTTATAAATAGAAGGGTTTCATATACATTTATCTTTTAAATGTAAACATAAATTTAAAAATGCTTTACAAATATTGAATTCCCCTCTTAATGGATGTGGACCACCAAACTCTTCTGGTTATTTCTTTCATAAACATCAAGAAAGTAAAAGGTATGTAGTCACACATCTATTTGCATGCAGGTAGTAATTAACAAGTTACTTAATGTATTAGTACAGTAGTAATTTCCAGTAAAATCAAACTATGATTGTTGTCTGAGAGACCGCAAAAAAAATGTGATATTCAAAAACTAAGTGCTGGGAGTATACTTCAACCATTTTTTCGGTGTAACAAACCATTCGAGTGTAGTTCTTCAAAGCTACAACCAATTAATTTGTCTCTAATTCTGCTATTTGGACTAAGTGCACATCTGGGCTCTCACAGAGGTCTTCTTTGGAGTCACACACGGGTGATGAACTATCCAGATAAATGGAGCTGAAGCTTCTGTGATTTTTTTCTTATCTTTCCAGGTATCAGATAAATTCATCAGGAACAATTTGGCAGTCACAGATTCTCTGCGCTTGGCCTCATGTTAGACAGACTTTGTCTGTATGATTTGGTAGATATATTCCAAGTTAGCAAGTAAGGAAACTGAAGACCTATAAAGACAAAGACCAATATGGTACACAGCATCACTTTTGCATGCTTAACTGATGAGGCTGAATTTCAGATGTGAGAAGCTGATTCCACATTTGGGGTAGAAACACAACTAAGGGTTCATAAGAGTAGACATTTCTGTCTCCATAGAAGGAATCTAGCCTGGACATGGTATTTATCACACAAATTACATATTTTTTGATGACATGCAAATCATGATATTGATCAGGACTTGATCCAGATTCTATGATTCTAAAGGAGCAAACGTTTCTAAAACAAGACATAAGAAATGGATCACAAGCTTTTCTTACATTACTTTGTAACATTTTCTTTAGATATTGTTTGTTGTTTTGAATTTTGAAATTATAAGTACATTTCCCCTCTTATCTGTCTCTCTCATGTAATTTTATTGCTCTCTCAAATTCATGACTTCTTTCTCCTAATTATTTATTTGAGAAATTATATATATAATAATTATATATATATATATATATATATATATATATATATATATATATATATATATATATATAGAGAGAGAGAGAGAGAGAGAGAGAGAGAGTTATAAATACAATGTTCCCAGTGTGTATAACATACATATTTTTTCAGGGTTGTCCATTTGGTACTGGATCCTCTTACCTGAGGAAGACATTCTCAGGCTAGCAACATTCCAGAGCTGGCTGTAGTTCTAAGAAGTCTTTGGTTGGAACATCCTGAGCTTACCTTCTTCCATGTTGGAATGTCTATGCCTCTTCTATTCAGTAATTTGGGGTGGGGGTAGTCATGTCAATATTTTAATAAATGTCCTATTTTTTATTATCTTTAAATTTAGAAGATAAGTCTAATAGGTTTATATCTCATTTTAAAAATTCTCCAGGGTATGGATAGGGTTGACATTCCACAGTCAAAAATATGACTCAGATTTGTTTCTGTTTGAAAGAACTGCAGGGACAAAAAATGGAGAAGAGAATGAGAGAATATAGGTTCAGTGACAGTGACCCAAATTGTGATCTGGCTCAAGGGGAAGTCCTGGGACCTGACACGTCACTTGTGCTGTGTTTGAAGACAGGAGCCTAGCAGGGGTGCCCTCTGAGAGGCCCAACAAGTAGCTGAAAGAGTCAGATGCAGACACTAGCACCCAGCCAATGGACAAAAGCTGGGAACCTCTGTGCCTTAATTAGGGAAACGCTGGAAGAAGCTGAGGAGGAGGGTGACCCTGAAGGAGGACCAGCAGTCTCAACTGACCTGGATCCCCAAGATCTCTCAGATACTGAGCCACCGACCAGGCATCATATACCAGCTGATATGGGGCTCCCAACACATATACAGTAGAGGACTGCCTGGTCTGGTCTCAGTGAGAGAAGACACACCTAATCCTCAAGAGACCTGAGGCCCCAGGGTGTGGGTAAGTCTAGTGGGGTGGGAGTGAGGGGTGGGGACATCCTCTGGGAGACAGGGAGGGAGATATATGATGGGGAGTGGTCTGGAGGCAGACAGGGAGGGGGAATGAAGACTGGACTGTAAAAAAGGATTAAAGGATAAAAAATAGTGCAAAAAAGAGAGTCTCCAAGGTTAAAAGCTCGTCTCAGGGCTGGGCAAAACAACCCAGTAGGAAGAAAAGGATCCTAAGAGCAGGCAATAGAGGTAGAGACCTGCCCCACTCCCACTCCTAGAAGTCCAGCTATCACCATGCTAACAACCATGACATATATGCAGGGGACCTAGTGCAGACCCCTGAGGCTCTCTCCTTGCCTTTTCAGTCTCTGTGAGCCACTATGAACCCTGCCTAGTTGATTCTGTTGAGGCCATCTTTTCTTGGTTTCTTTGAACCCTCTGACTCCTATAATTCTCTCCACCCCTCCTCTCCAGGATTCCCTGTGTGTAGTTGGTAACCTTTGGAGGCCTGCTTAGGAAGGCTGGATAGGGGAGAGGGAAAGTGGGTTGGTGCTGAGAGCAGCAGAAGATGGGGAAACTGCAGTTAGGTTATTTAAAAAAAATATCCAGTAAAAAGCATTGACCTAGAAAAACTAAAATTTGATATTTCATATTCACTATTAAAACACAGCTCTTTAGAAGCTGAACAAAATATGAGGCTTTGCTTAATCTTCTCAAAACAATGTGAGGGAATAAGAAAATGAGTTCTCAAAGCACTCTATATATTACAGAGGCAGACGTTTATTTTGTCTTGTGTATTTCTACTACTTGCTTCTTTTTTGCAACCAGGCTTACTTTTAGAGAAACTACCTGTGCTTTGAAGATGAAGTTCTATGCAGGTCTAGGCATCCTTTCTACACAATTCATTGACTGGACCAAGCATACTTACTGAACCTCAATCCAGGAAGTTCTGTTTCTTCTTATGAGGACTTTATCTAGCCTCCCTTTAGTGAAGAAGCTGCATAAATCCCAATGTTTTGGAAACAATATTCCAATCCTTTATTATCATTCTCTTTTTAAAATAATGGTTATTTTGTTTGGTGTATGTTGGTTTGGTCTCCACATGTAATGCATGTGTGCACCACATGTATTCTCTGCTCATAGAGATCAGCAGTTGTTGGATCCAATGGAAGTGGGGTTGTGGAGTTAAAAGATATTGTGTGGATGGTGGGAACTGAAACTGTACATAAGTCTTGTGCAAGAGTAACAAGTTCTCTTAAGTGCTGAGCCATCTCTCCAGCCTGTAAACTATGTGTTATCTCCTGAGAAATGTGGTTCTGCCTGTTTGTTTTGTTTAATTTATTTGAGACAGGTTCTTGCTTTATTAGTGTCTAGGATGGCCTGGAACTTTGACCATTCATAGAGATCCACCTGCCTCTGTGGCTGAGTGCTAGGATTAAATTCACATATCAAATGACTCCCAAGAAGAAGGAAGGAGAGGTCCCTGATCCTGAAAAGGCTTGTTCCAGCATTGTAGGGGAGCACTAGGACAGAGAAGTAGGAGGGGGTTGATAGGAGAATGGACGTAGGGAACAGGGCTTATGAGGATGGGGGAACCAGGAAAGGGAAAATCATTTGGAATGTAAACAAAGAATATAGAAAATAAAAATTATAATAAAAAAATAAAGGCAAGCATTGCCACACAGACTCAAGCTTTGAAACCAGAGAGTTCTAAGACAAGGACTCTTGCTGTGTGCCATCATGAATTACCAATATTCTTTTGGAAGTTAAACCTTTAAAACTATTGGCACTTCTACTAAATCAATTGGTCAAATGATCATCATTCTCTTCCTTTCTACAAGGCTTTGAGATTATTAAATTAATATATGTATATAATTTGGATATGTTTGGAAAAGATCTGCCTGCCTCTGTTTCCCAAGTGCCAGGATTAAAGGCATATGAAACTATATCCAATTCAATTTGTCATTCTTAATATACCTCTCCTAATTCAAGATAAAAAGATGTGTCCTTACTTGCATATATAAAAAAGGAAGTTTAGAAAGCCTTGCTAAGAATTATCATTTAGATACTACTGAGTCATGGGACAAGTCTGGTTTAAAGATAAATGCATTTCTTTAAAGAGGTAGGTATCTTTTTCATAGCCCTCCTCATTAGCTTCAATTTATTAAATGGTTTCAATCGGAACCTTGATGAAAAAGAAAGGAGAAGTATGGGGCATGGCACACTGCCAAGCAAAGATAGACTCAGGGAGCTAAGAAGTCAGAGAATTGGATGTAATTAATGGGCAGAGTCAAAATAAAGAAAAAACTCCAGATGTAATTTTTCAAATGCTCCCAAATGTTGTCCAGTAAAAACCTGAAAGGCTAAGACTCATGTCAGAAGACTTGTCAACAACACAGTAGGGGTTTTCTGTTCCTTTATCTGATGCAAGTGTGTAAAAGGTAGGGATTTGAGCTACTTTGGGCACATGTCCATCTCTTGATATTGTTGAAAGAGGGAGAGTATTTTATTCCAAATCTGTCCCTCCCTCCTTCTTAGGAGTCTACGCATCCAGCTTGAATTCAGAGTTCTGTTGCCAACCCTATCCAAGGCAGATATATATCAAAAGAAGTGTTCATTGTCAACTCACTGCAGCTAGATCAAGGCACCGTCCACTGGGACACCTTAATGCCTCAGAAAATTCCATGCTCCCAGGCATATATGCATAGAAAGCAGGTGTATAGATGAGATGAGATTTTTAAAATTTTTATACACCTACAATTTTAGCGTTTATTAAAAAGCAAAGCAAATTCACATTCTAAGATGATTCTGTTTCATTTTTACATAAAGAATTAACTATTGATTGAGTTCTTTGTACTGTAGAACATAGAACATTCTATATCCATCTTAGTTCTATGATATTTTATAATAATTTATTATGAAACTGCTCTATCTACTCAATTACACAGAACAAAATGGTAGAAGTTTGATTAGGGCAATTTCAGAAACTATTGCTGGAAATTCTATGCTAATTCCAATGCCAAAATTCATTCACCTATTCTTTTATGAAACTCAAGTCAGAAATTTAAAGAGCAATTTTAAATATTTATTAATTCTTTGACAATTTCAGAAAACATATTTTGATAACAATAAGCCTCTTCAACTGAAACCCTTCCAAATCCAGATTTACCTTTTCACCTACCTACCTACCCAACTTCTACTCTTCTTTCTTTCTTTCTGTCTTTCTTTCTTTCTTTCTTTCTTTCTTTCTTTCTTTCTTTCTTTCTTTCTTTCTTTCTTTCTTTCTTTCTCTCTCTCTCTCTCTCTCTCTCTCTCTCTCTCTCTCTCTGTCTCTCTCTCTTCCTCCCTTTCTGTCCCTTCTTTCTTTCTTTCTACCTGTGACATCATGTTTGTCAACCAACTGATTTTGAGCATGGAGATTGTTCTAAAGTATAGTAAGCCTACAAGGGACCAAACCATTAAAGACAACAGACTACCTCTTGCTGTGACTTCACCCTTACTGGCTAGTTTTTACCATGTCAGTAGGTGTTATTTATACTACTGGAAGAGAAAAGTTGTTATCAATATCACATAGCTGCAAACTCTGTGAGTCACATCAATATCAGGCCTGATAAAATATAGCTACTATGCATATAGTGGCATGAATGTTGAAGAGTAATGAAGCACGTTATTAGATATAAGTCCTACTCCAAGAGATGCAGTCTATACCTGATACTGTTTTTTTTTTAATTTTTTATTCGATATAATTTATTTACATTTCAAATGATTTCCCCTTTTCTAGCCCCCCACTCCCCGAAAGTCCCGTAGGCCCCCTTCTCTTCCCCTGTCCTCCCACCCACCCCTTCCCACTTCCCCGTTCTGGTTTTGCCGAATACTGTTTCACTGAGTCTTTCCAGAACCAGGGGCCACTCCTCCTTTCTTCTTGTACCTCATTTGATGTGTGGATTATGTTTTGGGTATTCCAGTTTTCTAGGTTAATAACCACTTATTAGTGAGTGCATACCATGATTCACCTTTTGAGTCTGGGTTACCTCACTTAGTATGATGTTCTCTAGCTCCATCCATTTGCCTAAGAATTTCATGAATTCATTGTTTCTAATGGCTGAATAGTACTCCATTGTGTAGATATACCACATTTTTTGCATCCACTCTTCTGTTGAGGGATACCTGGGTTCTTTCCAGCATCTGGCAATTATAAATAGGGCTGCTATGAACATAGTAGAGCATGTATCCTTATTACATGGTGGGGAATCCTCTGGGTATATGCCCAGGAGTGTATACCTGATACTGTTAATGGAGCCCTAGAGGAGAACCTGATAATATTCTGCTAAATTTTGATAGTATTTAAAAAATTGATTCCTAGCCAATTATTGATACACACATAAATAAGTGAATCTATTAACCTTTGTACCATACTCTTCTTGCAGAAGAAAGGAATTAACACATAGACCCTCACTTGATATGTATAGAAAAAGGATGAGTAGAGTGTAGAACTCTTAATGGGAATTACATGCCATACTCTTGCCTTCCAAAGTCCAGAGTAGCTTCTCAGAAGAAGGAGTATAAAGTTTATAAGAGGAATAAATGATAGTAAAGTGTTTTATGATCACAAACAGCAATTTTTAAAATCAAATAGCCTACTATAATGTTAACAAATATATACTAATTTCACAAATGTTGAAAAATAATGTTTAGAGGATAATAAAAGTTTTTCTTTTCCATTCTTTGTTGTTATAAGATCAGAAAACTTTGAACAAACTGTAACAACACTATAATTGATAATATAATACAATTTCAAATCTAAGATGTTTCAAGCAGCAATCTTGGCTATTGTATGAAATGACCACATATACAAGGCAAAGCATGCATGCTGCATTTTAAGAAACAGCCACAGTGAAGTTTTAGAATGTAACACTTTACATTCATCCTGCTTTAATTTTTAATTAACTGTCTTTACGTTCTGTGATCAAAATCATTTTGCTGTTGCCAAAAATTTTTGCGACCTTTGCATTTAGTTATATATTCTTGTCTAAAGGAAATACAGGGACAAAGAGTGGAGCAGATACTGAAGGAAAGGCCATCCAGAGACTGCCCTACCTGGAGATCCATCTCACATGCAGACACCAAATCCAGACACTATTGTTGATGCCAAGAAGTGCTTGCTGACAGGAGCCTGATACAGCTGTCTCCTGAGAGGCTCTGCCAAATCCTGACCAATACAGATGAGGACACTTGCATCCAACATTGGACTGAGCACAGGGAACACAATAGGGGAGTTAGGGGAATGACTGAAGGAGCTGAAGAGGCCTTATCTGGCATCAGTGGGATGGGAGACTCTTGGTCTTGTGAAGGCTTGATGTCCTCAGTATATGGGAATGCTAGGGAGATGAGGTAGTATTGTGTATGTGAGTGTGTGGGCACCCTCATAGAAGCAGGGTAAGGGGGGATGGAAAAGGGGATCTGTAGAGGAAAAACCAGCCAGAAGTATAGTATTTGAAATGTAAATAAATAAAATATCCCATTTTTTTTTTTAAAAAAAAGAAACACTGTACTCCTAACTGATGAACTAAAGCAAGAAATAGGTTACTTTGTGTGCAAAAGTATGGAAAAGCATGGGCTGAAAGTAAATACATGTGTTTTTTGGAGCAGGTCATGACCAAATTAGGAAAGAATCTGAGAGGAAAATGATTTATGAGAATAATTGTTTAACGATGGATGGAAGCACAACTTTGAAGGCATTTAAACTTAGAAATAAGGATCAAAATGAGCCAACAAACAAACAATGATGTGAACATGTGACATACGACTGAGAATACATCAGGAATGGATAGATTGGTTCTACTCCAATGGATGAAAGAAAGGGAGATTCAACGAAGGTCATGTTAGCTATGGGAAAATCATCTTGGATGTGATTTGTCATGATAAGGAATAGGGATCTTAGGGTAGTGTAAGTAATGACTAACATGAATCATTTTTAATTTCAAAAACCCCCTTGGAGTGAATGAATTGTTTGCTAAGTTATAAGCAAAATTGTTAAGGGAAAATGAGTTGTAATGTCTTCAAGGTGTTCCTGCTCTCATTTTCATTCAAATATTTAAGGGTCAGCTTGGAATCTACACTCTTCTAATTGATTATGATACAATTTGACCTAATTCGAATGTGAGTCATATCTGGAAAAGTAAACAGACATGAGTTAATTATTATAAGCATCTGTAATGACTGTCCTCAAACTGCCCTGAAAAAAAAAATGGAATGTTTATGTAAGCATGTAAGGACAGGTCAACATGTCAACATGTAAGCTAGAAAGCTCTGTATGTGCTGTGATTCAAAGAACAGTAGAAGTAAGCTGGTGATATTCAACCTAAATATAACAAACTTTGAAGCAACTTTTGACGTGTGGTATGGAGATTGATAAGAAGCAAAACTAGAAAGTTTTTTGTTTTTCTTTAATTAACAAGATAAAATGACATATTTAAGATATATAGCATTATGTTTTGGAATAAATCATACTAATTAATATACACTTCTAGTGTGTATTATTATTGCAGTTGTTAATATTTAAAATCTATCTTAATGATGTTGGAGTTCATAGTATATTGCTATCAACTATAGTTGACGAGTTGGACATTGGATTGCTTCAGTTTATTCCTTGTATGCCAATTCACTAAATGATGTGAATTTTAATATGATTTTTCATTTTGGTTGATGAATAGATTGCAAGAAGCAGAAAGACAAGTTATGATATGCAATAAGCAAAAACAGGTAACTAAGGAAAGGGGGAAACATCAATAGACAGAAATAGATTGCATTGATGTTAGAATGATGGAAGTAATTATTCTTAGATTAATAGGAAATTAAGAGATTAGAGAAGTAGATAACCTTAGAAAACAAGCAAACTATTATTATGTTTAACGTTGGAAGAAAGAGAACCAGGCTGAAAAGTTTGTGGATCTGATAATGAATGACATGGATTCCAAACACCATCAAATATCTAAAGGATATGTCAAGTGAGTACCTGGACATAACAATATACTCTAGGAAGCTACTAAGATATAGAAATACATTTTAGTATCACCAGGGTAACTTCAAATTATGTATGTGTTGAAATCTCTTAATTGGAGATTACAGAATAATTCCTTTCTATACTTAAGAAACTCTAGAAGTGAGTAAAATAGTAGACAAGGAACTCCTTTCAAAGTAAGTCAGCAAAGGCATAGCCTAGAGTTTCTCCTAAGAGATTATGTTAAATTCTTGTCAGATTATTATCAAGCACTGTGAAGGGCCTGAGAAATTTCTTTTGTGTAAACTAGTGAGCTAGTCTGTTACTGTTTTATAAAAGTTGGCAGAAGATGTATAACTCTTGCGTAAGAGACAGAAAACTTTTTTATTCACATCAAGAATTGGTAGCCAGGGGTCAACATGATGATTGATCCTCTGTTCTTCAAACTCCCCTGGAGTAATACAAAGTGTTTATGAGAGATGCCTGCCTCTGGGGAGACTGGAATTACAGAAGACTGACCAAAGCATGCACCAACTTTATGGAAAGGAGGAAGCACATGTGCTGTTTAGCTGCCTACAATGATAAGGAACAGCCCAGCTACAGAATGGGCATGACCTTGCATTCTTTACATACTCTACAAGAATAGAGGAATGCTCAGGACCTATTAAAGATCATGTCTCCCACGCATCCATCCTGACAGTTTTTAAAAAGTGAAGTCAGAATACACATAAAAAGAAACAAAATGAAAACCGATTTAACAAAATATCATCATTAATCCAATTAAGATTTATTTCACAGGTGTGGAGTATCCGGAGTTGAAAGTGAAGGCTTGATACAGGGATTAAAAATTATAGTCTATGAAAGTTGTTTTTTTTTAAAGTTTCATCACAAAGGGATAAAAGGAAAAATGATAGGTTGAGATAGGCTATCGTAAGGAAGATTACGAGGAAGGGAGTTTGTTATAGGTACAACATATTTAAATACTGTTGGAAACAACAGAATGATATATTCTACCAGCATCAGAGCATAGGTATGTTCAGGACATTGTTAAGGTCTAAATTATGTTTTATGAAAGAAGGTTAAAATCCTAGCATCAGGTAGGTATGAAAGTAAACTTACTAGGAACTGCTTAGGAACTGCTTCTCTGCAGATGCTGAAACTAAGTGGGATATAATAGAGGTGAGGATTATGTAAAATTACGCTATGATTCTCAAAAGGTAACCCAGATATAGTGACAGCTACAGAGTGGGGACAGTGCTTAGACACAGAAAGCCATGACTATATCAAGGTACTAGACACAAGAAAAGACACAATCCCTCATAGATCAAAGGGGAGAATTAATTCCCTGATATCTGGGGCTCAGACCTCGAGCTTCCAGAGGGTGAGAAAGTAAATCTCTGACGTTGAATTTTATCAGTTTTTGATACTCCGTTACAGCAGCCCGTGGAATCTGATACAGACATCATCTTGAGCAGGATCCAATCCTAATAAAAAGAAACACAGCAGGGATTCCAACCTCTGAGCAGCCTTTATTTCACAGTATTTAAGCAGTACAACTGTCATAGCATATGTCTTCTCATGAGTCTATTATTCTTAGAAAAACCTCAAGAGCAGAGTTCAAGAAACGGGGAAAGAAAAGCACATGTGAAAATGTTTTCTCATCAAAACAGGAACCCAAGGTAAGGCTGCCTGACTAATGGACACAAAAATGAAAAATAAAACAAACAGGCAAAGACCAATGATGATGATGATGGTGATGATGATGATGATGATGATCAAGGCAAAACAAAAAATTCCACAAAAATATAATGGAGTTTACTATGTGTAAATACAATTTATTTTGTATATTAGAAAACAATTGAGAGAGTCGGAAGTGGCTTCCTGAAATCACCTGAACTAACTTGTAGAAACAGGACTCCTAAGAAAAGGCTATTTAGGACAATCAGAATTTCCCTAACAGATATGCCTTTCTTCTAGTAGCAGCATTAGAAGTAGTGAGTCTAGCATTACTAAAAATCCCTTTCAAATGCCTTTTAGTTTTCTTCATGTTTCTTAATTGGGATTGCTGACAATAGGTTTCCACATGGCTTTTTCCATGTCATAAAATGTCTGTTTTCAGGGTTCATCTTGGACTCCATTTGCAATGCTTTCAAAGAGAATTCTTTTGTCCTTTGCTATACCCACAGACAGTCATACCAAGCCAACACCTACAGTGGCCTTCAACCCTGGATTCTCCACCAAGGAGCAGCCCTTGGTGGAGACTCAAAGTCAGCTTAGAATCTAGCAACTCAAAGTCAGCTTAGAATCTAGAATCATGGTTCTAAAATGGTTGTTTCTTTCTTTGAGTTTTTATTGTTTATTTGTGTATTTGTTTGCTTGTTTGAGGAAATGAAAAACATTCTATGTATCATCTTGCTAAATTTTTTAAGGGACACTCCACTAAGATTTCTAAATAGCTGTACCATACCATGAGTTTCTCCTTGCACATGAGCTTATATGTCAGGTAAACATTCCGATCATGTGAACAGAATATTTCTGAAATATCAGAGGTGAATAGGACTCGCATGAACAAGCAAGAACAATACAGACGAACTTGCCCAATTTGAGAAGTGCAATTAACTTATTGAAGTCATTTTAGGTTATTTTCAAAAGTACTTAGAAAATACTCAACTCATAAGAACACATGTGTTGAAAGCAAACCAAGCACTCAGAGGAAGTTTCCTAACTGGAAATCCTCTTCCCCTAACTGCTTAGTTCCAGTACTGAGGAAGGTATTGGGATACACCCTTGCTTTGCAGGCCATGGCTAGCAAATAGAATGTTGTTTCAATAGCCTGAAAGCAAACTCTACACAAACAGCACAAAATAGAAAACACACCAACCTACATTTTTCTAGATATGAGCACACTACACCTTAAATCACATATTGTAGTCAGAATACTTCTAAAAGTATGTTGTGGAGCTTTTCAAGGCATAGAAACATTTAAAAAAAAGTCAATCTATTTATAAAAATAAACCTATCTGAACTTTCAACATTTACAGTATACCTTTTGAGCTGGCCTGCCCTTCAAAAAGTAGATGTTACAATATAAAGAATTCTGTAATATCAATATTTTATTTCTGAAGGGTGGTTTTATTTTTATATTTACTGCATCATCATCATCATCATCATCATTAGTGGTGGTAGTAGTAGAAGTAGTAGTAGTAATAGTAGTAATTTAAAAACTAGAAGGTATATTGACAACTTGATGCATAATTAAATCCATACACACAATGCAAGTATAACTTTATAATTCCTATTAAACATCCTTAATTATAAGCATTTAGGCATCAATAAAAAACCCTATAAATTGCTTTATATGGTTTTACCACACAACAGTACCTAGGTTTAATTTTTGGAAATAGATATAGAACTCTTTATAAAATTATACTTGGAAACTTCTTGACTCAGACTAATACTGAGAAATCATTTTCAATGTTCTTTTCTTAATTTAATTTTCTATGTGGTAAATTTATAGATTAAAATCTATTAAATTGCATAATCAGTTGTTTCCTAGAATCTCAGTACATTCTTAAGAGAAAAATATACTATTAGGCTTACATAGGGAATAGCTGTGTTTGTTAAACTAAATGATTAATTGGTCTTTTAAATGCATGAATTTATAATGAAATAACTTCACAAACAACTTCCTCATTTCATTTCTTTTTTTAAAAATGTTTATTTATATATTTTTATTTTTTATTTTTTATTTTTATGATACAGGGTTTCTCTGTGTAGCCCTGGCTGTCCTGGAACTCACTCTGTAGACCAGGCTGGCCTCAAAGTCAGAAATCCGCCTGCCTCTGTCTCCCAGAGTGCTGGGATTACAGGCGTGCGCCACTACCACCCGGCCCTCATTTTATTTCTATAATGCAATAAATCTACTATGTTGTTCCAAGTACATTGAAAAAAATATTTTTCATACAGTTCTACCATACATTCCATGAACTTCCTCAAGATTCTGTTAATATAATGAAAAATATTGTATTTTCCTGCCTAAATTTCCCCTGGATCCTAATATGCCTCTTGTATTGTTTTGTTGTTGTGGGTGGTGGTGGTGGTTTTGGTTTTTTTTTTTTTTGATAAACATATCAAAAAAGTGAAGAGCATTAACATCAAAATAACACTTTTAGGTATTTCCAGAATAAAGAAGAAAAACAAAACAAACAAAAACACAGAGATGACTATTCTCATGGTGCAATGAAGTAATTTTCTTGGGGTTAATAAGTTTCAATAAAACACTAGAATTTAAGGTAATGAATGTAAATGAAATACGTAAATGTCATTGAAATATTAGTGAAATTTAAACTTCAGGGTAGGAAGGAAATCCAGTAACAGATACCAAAGAATAAAAGAGTGAATCAGTGTTTATTGCTTGAGAGATGCCACCTACTAATCCTGACAAACTCATGGGTTAAGCTATAGTGACTTACATAAATTGTTAGGAACTAAACTTCTATAAATACTTTGTGTAATAAATCTAGAAGAGATAGTTAACAGAATAATCTTTACCTTTAAAAAGAAGAACGGAGGAGTGGCCCCTTGTTCTGGAAAGACTCAGTGAAGCAGTATAGAACAAAATCAGAACAGGGAAGTGGGAAGGGTTGGGTAGGAAAACAGGGGGAGGGAAGGGGACTGATTGGACTTTCGGGGAGTGGGGGTCCAGAAAATGGGAAATTATTTGAAATGTAAATAAATATATCAATAAATTTTAAAAAAGAAGCCATTGTTTTTAATCTATCATCTATAAATGCTGTATTTTGAGAAGTCTGACATCTCTACAGTATATTAATTTAATAACATTGGGATATTTTTGGTTTTGAATCTAACAAAACTGTTGAGTCCACTTTATATTGGCTTTTTAAATATTGTTACACTGGTAGAAATCATATAGCATACCTTCTAGCCATGCCATCAAGAACAAAACACTCTCTATATGGAGTGACTATTTCAAGTGTCATGCACAATGCCTATTCCCTGTTGAAGGTATCCTGGAACTTTTTCAAAACAATCAAGTAAACCTCGTTGTTTCAAATGAATATTCCAGGTAAACTCTTCTTCACTCATGTTCCTCCTTCTCATCTTCTCGAATGGACTAGCTAGACAAACACTCTCAAACCCAACTGCACTAAAGTAGCTTTGTGAACCGCTGCTGACAGACAGAAGAGATTCTAACATTCAAAAGATTCTTGAAGCCACCATTGAGTGGAAAATGAGTGAGATAAATTTCTGTTTAGTACTGTAAGGGACTTATATGACAGGACAGGAAAAAGGAAAACCGATTATCTTGAATCCATCCCAAATAAATTTTATAAGTATATGTTGTTAAGGAAAAGGATGCATATTTTAACGGAGACTAGAATTAAAGGGTAGTGGTAGAGGAGCTTTGAGAGAGAGAGCTAGGACAATAGGACACACGTGTGTTCTGTGAAAGCCAAAGGACTTTTATCTAGCATTAGGGCGCTGCACCTTCATGTTAATCAGCCTCAATAGAGGACTGCTTCAGAATCTCATAAGTGAATGCCTGCATCATCTCTACCTGGTACTAACTTGCCTTGGTACATCCACCAAAACATTCCCTATGCTACCCACAGTTCTATAATGTGATTGGCACAGACAAGAAATTGGGTCATTCTTGGTTTTTTTGTTTTGTTTTGTTTTTTGGTATTTTTTGTTTGCTTGCTTGTTTGTTTTTCTCCAACTTAGTCCTTTTTAAAAATGCTTGTGAATATGGAAGAGGTGAATACAAACATGTTTTCTTACAGTATATTTAGGTGAAATCTTGAAAAGGAGAAGGCAGGAATGTGTCCATACTGCATTTTGGAGAAATATAATTCTTTTCTTATCGGTTTATTTAAAATATGTAGCCCCAACCTGTTTGCTCCCACTTGATGCTTTTATCCAAACAGATAACTGGAATCATTTCTGATCTGTCACACATCACAACAAGCCCTGAATCTATTCTTTAGCCTATGAAAATTTTCCCACTTGGGGACTGAATTGTATGCCATCTGGCTCCAGAGCCAGAGTTTGCAATGTCAGGCAGTACTTGGAAAAACCAGCTGCATACAGATTGCTCTGAAACCCTCATAAAAATATATGGAACTATCACTTTTTTCTTTTTAAAAATGTTTTATGGGATAACTCCATAGTCTCTTTTGCTAGTCTTGCTGTAAAAATAATGTTTATGGTGATTGAATATACTTTCAGTAAATAGCCTAGCTGGCTATCAAATGACTGTTCTCTTCTGTGTTTAATCACCTGGGAGGACAGAAATGATGGCAAACAGATTTCATTGCCTTAAACAATATTTGTTTTTTTAAAGTTACTTTTACCCTGGAGCATCTTACCCGAAAAGTAATTTCCTGGTCATAGCTTTGAAGCCATCAACTTAATATTTGAGGTTCTTTTTTTATTTTAGTAAGAAATTGTTTCTCTCTCTTT
Organism: Apodemus sylvaticus; assembly: GCF_947179515.1. Classification (NCBI taxonomy): domain Eukaryota; kingdom Metazoa; phylum Chordata; class Mammalia; order Rodentia; family Muridae; genus Apodemus; species Apodemus sylvaticus. The sequence goes on from NC_067486.1 coordinate 47,244,622, forward strand.
CTCTTTCTCTCTCTCACTCTCTCTCTCTCTCTCTCTCTCTCATGTGTGTCTGTCTGTGTCTGTCTGTCTGTCTATTTCTGTCTCTCTGTCTCTATATGTCTGCCTCTCTGATTGTCCCTGTTTGTCCATCTCTGTTTGTTTCTCTGTCTTTTATCTACCTATGTGTGTATCTCTCTCTCTCTCTCTCTCTCTCTCTCTCTCTCTCTCTCTCTCTCTCTCTCTCTCATGTATCTGTCTGTCTGTCTCTATTTCTGTCTGTCTCTATATGTATGTTTGCCTGTATGTCTGTTCCTGTTTCTCCTGTTTCTGCCTCTGTCTCAAGGTTTGTCTCTCTATCAGTCCGTCTGTCTGTCTGCCTCCATCTCTCTCTCTCTCTCTCTCTCTCTCTCTCTCTCTCTCTCTCTCTCTCTCTCTCTCTCTCTCTCTCCATATATATATATATGTGTGTGTGTGTGTGTGTGTGTGTATGTGTGTGTGTGTGTGTGTGTGTGTGTGTGTGTGTGTCACTGCTTGCTCATGCACATGTGAGTCTATTCCCCTCTTCTTTTCTTTCCTTCCTTGTGTGGCCTGTAATAACATCATCATCTCTTAACATTGCTTTCCATGAGCACCATTCTCTGTCCACTTGAGGCTAGCCAGGCTCAAACATTCCTCAGTAGCAATGTTGATGCTCTACCACTTTTACTATTCGTCAGGAACCATTGACATTTTATCTGCAGGAGGACTCATGTGGGTCTATTTAGATTATCTTAATTATATGGAATTTGAAACAGTCTGGCCTCAGAAATCTAAGAAATATATTACCCAGAATTAATATATGACATGTTTTTGAATGTAATCATTAACTCGATTGAACTTTACTCATGATATATTAGTATTTTGTATAAAAGGCTGTGATATGGTAAATACATGCTCTGTGATGGTCCCAGTGTCACAACAATGACAATGAGCTGATAAAACCTTTGCAGATGATTAGGTAGGAGACTCTTTTGCTTTGCATTCAGTTTTGGACAAAGCCAGCCCCTGAAACCGCGTTCCCAAAACATATTTGTGGCTCCCTGAGTAGTAGGAACAGCTGACACCAAGCTTCAGAATTTCCCTGGATATATGAGAATTTTTATCTTATTTTTTTAAGATGCGAGCCCTATAGTATAGTGATCTCCTATAGAGTCTCTGCATTTTGTTGTTTGCCAAAGGAAGAAAAATTAGACATTTAGGATTTTTCAGCCTTATTTCAAACCTCTGGCTGAAAGTGGAATTGATGATCAATGGCTAAGAATGCAATCAATCTTGCAGACATAGTAATGTCTCCCTCAAACCTCAGGTGAACAGGGTTCAGAGAACATCTGGATTGCGGGACACATAAACACCTTAAGAGGTGTCATGCTGGGGAGGGTATCCCATGTATGTCTCCCTTTATCTGTTCATCGAGCATCCTTGGCCATACTCTGTGAACAGATGCAGAACAGTATGCAGACAAAGCTGTCCCTGGACTCTTGTACATGGTTCGGCTGAATGTGTCAAATGAGATAATGATTGTGGGAATTCTCAATTCAAGCTAGTCTGTCAGTCAGACATGCGCATCATAAGCTGGAGTGTGTTACTGATATCTGCATTGTGGGGCAGACCTTATCCTGTGGTGTCTGCTGCTTTTTCCAAGCTTAAGCTCTCACAATCAAAATAGACCAGAGTGTATTCAGAGAATGCTAATAGAGGAAAACTAGCATACGACCTTACCAAACGCATTTTGTTAAGTAGAATGTGAGAGCAACTGTGAAGGTCTTATTTAGGTGTCATGTTATATTTTGTGAAATTCTATCAGTTAAATACCTTTATTTAATCCATAAATTTGTGTTATAAAATAGCTTTTTAAGAGGACAGCAACCATTAGTCAAGTGAAACACAAATTGTAGGGGTGGGGATGCAGCACTGGATAGAGCACTTGTTCAGCATATAGCCAGGATAAAACTTCACAGTTTTCTAATACTACCCTGCCCTTCCAGCAGGACTCGAGATGCAATGGCACTTACATGAAGAGGAAAAGTCAAACAAATCTCTATAATACTGCTAATCTTTTGATTATTTTGATAACCACTATTTTTTTGCACCCAGAGCTCTGCAAAAAACATTCTTTTATTAATTCGATATTTTTTTAATTTACATTTCAAATGATTTCCCCTTTTCTGGTCCCCCCACTCCCCCAAAGTCATATAAGCCCCCTTCCCTCCCCCTGTTCTCCCACCCAACCCTTCCCACTTGCCTGTTCTGGTTTTGCCTTATACTGCTACACTGAGTCTTTCCAGAACTAGGGGCCACTCCACCGTTCTTCTTGTACCTCATTTGATGTGTGGATTATGTTTTGGGTATTCCAGTTTTCCAGGCTAATATCCACTTATTAGTGAGTGCATACCATGATTGATCTTTTGAGACTGGGTTACCTCACTTAGTATGATGTTCTCCAGCTCCATCCAATTGCCTAAGAATTTCATGAATTCATTGTTTCTAATGGCTGAATAGTACTCCATTGTGTAAATATACCACATTTTTTTGTATCCATTCCTCCATTGAGGGATACCTGGGTTCTTTCCAGCTTCTGGCTATAATAAATAGGGCTGCTATGAACATAGTGGAGCATATATCCTTACTACATGCTGGGGAATCCTCTGGGTATATGCCCAAGAGGGGTATAGCAGGATCTTTTGGAAGTGACATGCCCAGTTTTCGGAGGAACCGCCAAACTGATTTCCAGAGTGGTTGTACCAATTTGCAACCCCGCCAGCAGTGAAGGAGTGTTCCTCTCTCTCCACATCCTCGCCAACACCTGCTGTCTCCTGCGTTTTTAATCTTAGCCATTCTGACTGGTGTAAGGTGAAATCTCAGGGTTGTTTTGATTTACATTTCCCTGATGACTAGTGAAGATGAGCATTTTTTAACATGCTTCTCCGCCATCCGAAGTTCTTCAGGTGAGAATTCTTTGTTTAACTCTGTACCCCCATTTTTTAATAGTGTTATTTGGTTTTCTGGGGTCTAACTTCTTGAGTTCTTTGTATATATTGGATATTAGCCCTCTATCTGATGTAGGGTTGGTGAAGATCTTTTCCCAATTTGTTGGTTGCTGATTTGTCCTGAATAGAACACCAGTAGCTTATGCTCTAAGATCAAGAATTGACAAATGGGACCTCATAAAACTACAAACTTTCTGTAAGGCAAAGGACACCGTCAAAAAGACAAAACATCAACCAACAGACTGGGCAAGGATCTTCACCAACCCTAAATCCAACAGAGGGCTAATATCTAATATATACAAAGAACTCAAGAAAGTAGAACCCAGAGAACCAAATAACCCCATTAAAAAGTGGGGTATGGAGCTAAACAAAGAATTTTTACATGAAGAACTTTGGAGAGCTGAGAAACACCTTAAGAAATGTTCAACATCATTAATCATTAGGGAAATGCAAATCAAAACAACCCTGAGATTTCACCTCACACCAGTCACAATGGCTAAGGTCATAAACTCAGGAGATAGCAGGTGTTGGCTAGGATGTGGAGAAAGAGGAACACCCCTCCACTGCTGGTGGTATTGCAGGATGGTACAACCACTTTGGGTATCAGTCTGGTGGTTCCTCAGAAAACTAGGCATGACACTTCCTGAGGACCCTGTTATACCACTCCTGGGCATATATCCAGAGGATTCTTCAGCATGCAATAAGAACACATGCTCCACTATGTTCATAGCAGCCCTATTTATAGTAGCCAGAAGCTGGAAAGAACCTAGGTGTCCTTCAACGGAGGAATGGATACAAAAAAAATGTGGTATATTTATACAATGGAGTACTATTCAGCCATTAGAAACAATGAATTCATGAAATTCTTAGACAAATGGATGGAACTGGAGAACATCATACTAAGTGAGGTAACCCAGTCTCAAAAGATCAGTCATGGTATGCACTCACTGATAAGTGGATATTAGCCTAGAAACTTTGAATACCCAGGACATAATCCACAAATTAAATGATGTCCAAAAAGAATGGAGGAGTGGCCCCTGGTTCTGGAAAGACTCAGTGCAAGAGTATAGGGCAATTCCAGAACAGGGAAGTGGGAAGGGTTGGATGGAAGAACAGGGGGACGGAAGAGGGCTTATGGGACTTGCGGGGAGTGGGGACCCAGAAAAGGGGAAATCATTTGAAATGTAAATAAAAAAATATATCAATTAAAAAATTCAAAAAAAGAAAACTAAATGAAATACTATAAAATGTTATTTAATTAGAAAAAACCATTCTAATATTTTATGATTATTTTAAGTATTTTTGAGATATTTGTACTAACTAGAGCTCCCAATATACCCACTGATGTGGTACAAAGTTTTCTCTGTTAGTCTCTGTCTAGCAAGGAAAGGTGATGAACTCACAACTGTGCTGGCTGCTGGTCTTCACTGAGTAAGAAAAGCTAAAGATAACATGCCACCATCTACAATATTGATTGAATCATACATAGATCTGTGGAATAAGAAGTTAGAAGTAGTAAGATCAGGATCCTTTAAAGACAGACATAGTCCTCTCTGTCTTTAATACTTTCTGATAAAGGAGAACACCAAAAATCATTCATGTTTCCCAGATTCCTAGAATACTGTCTATAAGGAGACAAATCACAGAATAATTTGGTGATCAAAGCTATTTTTACTTAAAAAATGTATCATGACATTTTGCTACTGTAGCTGACAATTATGTGTTTGAAATGGTTGTATTTGAACCACTGGTCTGTTGATCAAATATTACCACTTTAAAAGTATTCTTAAATAAGTTAATCATATATTTTAATATAATGAAAAACTAGATTTTAGGAGCTGGCTATGGTTAGAAAACAGAACCGATGTAACCTTATTTAGTTCCAGGTTATAATTGTGAAGTCAACACTGTGCTAATCTGTTACCAAATCAATAGCTCTGTATCCAAAGTACATACTGAGGTGGAGTGAGTATTTACATAAGATTGTGGTTCCAGGCTGCCCTGAACAATGCAGGCTGTGTTACATTGTTTTTCAATTGGAGATTAAATAGTACCTACTAAAAATAGAAGTGCGACTAAAGGTAAGTTGTTGAAAGAAAATATAGCTTCTTGTTAAAAGCAGCCTGAAATTGATACTGTGACCCTTTAATATCACCAATATGGATGGATAATAGTGAGCTGCGAGGAGTCACAGGAATGAATTATATTATCCATTTTGACACTAACATCTAAATTCTTATGAAGTTTGATTCTCAAATGATATATGACCAATAAAGACTCCTCACTAATATTAGCCCTCATAAAACTCATTTTTCTTAGTAAAAAACAAAGCAAAACAAAGAAACTGGTAAATGTTGTCAGCCAAACTGAACTCCAGCTGTAGTAGTTCTGTATGCTTTCTTAATAGTTGATGCTAACTGGCACCTATACTTATTACTCTTTACTTTTCAGATCATAGACAATGGTGGATCTAAATTGCAATCTCCTAGTGTTCCCAGAGAGTCCAAAGAGAATGCAATCAGTCAGCTACATTGATTGATAATAATTTGGATACTTCATTATCTGGCAACATTGCAGAGAACCAGAGTTTAAGCTAAGTGTAGGCTGGGGATTAAACAGGACACTTCATAATTACATATTTGGTGATGAATAAAATAACCTTGCAGGTTATTTTAGTTGACTCAGATATTATACAAGATCATATAACTTTGTGCATGATTTTATAACTTTCCTCTGTACTGTTTGTTTTTCTGAGAACTCTGGATGTTGGCAAGGCAAGTAGTGCTACCTAATGCACAAGCAGATAGGGAGAAGACCTGAGAAGTGAACTACCCTTTGCCTACCATGCCACTTCAGAGTTACCACTGAGATTTGAAATGGCATCCCACAAAATCTTGCAGAACTTTAACAGAGTGACAATCATTATTATCCATGCATATGTACATGCCCATACAGACATCTATGTATCACACTATTAATGGGCTCTCATTGTCTCTAGATTTCTCCATCTGACCACAACCGAATTCAGAGCCAACTGTTCTCCACTTTATCAGGCATGTCCTCTCTAAGCCTGATAGAGATTCCATTTTGCTTTTTCACAGTTGTATGCGAGAGTGTGTATGTGTATCTGCATATATGTGCCACCATGTATGTTGAAGTCAGAAGATAATTTGCTGGAGTTGGCGCTACCCATTTCCACCACGTAGCTGCTGAGGAGCCAGCTCATTCCCCAGAGGAGGGTGGCCATCTTGCTGGCCTTAGGCTTTCATTTAAAGGCAGAACCACTGAGAAAACTTACATTGACCTCAAATGCAAATTGCATTCATAAATACAGAGTTTTTTTGTCAATAAGGTAATATTTTAATACATTGATTTAGTTTCACAGTCTAGGAAGTCATCATCTTGTAATAGGATTCTCATTAAACTAAAATCTCTTGTCAATTCAACTCTAAGGATCTGCTTCTCTTGCATAATTAATTCAAATCTTTTACTAATTATTTCAGTGCAACTTTTCACTAGCAAAGTCAAATGGTTTGTATTAACTGTCACTAATGTTGTAGCTATGGCATGATGACCCTAGATGTTGGCAAGAGAAGCATATATCTTCCCAGCTATTTCAGAGGATTTTTTAGTGCCATTGTCATGAAGAAAGCAACATTTGATTTGATGTGACAACTCTGACCAATGCCAAGGGATATGATTTACTCTCTACATAGATGTTGAATATGTCAGGAAGGGGTCTGAAAATTATGTAGTTGCTTCTGAAAAGAGTAAACACATGTTTAGTCGTATGTGCTTGCAGTATCACCACATATGAGAACTGAGAATGTAAGTTCCGGAATTCAAAGTACTCTGGGCAACCTGATGAAATCCCTTTTTTCTACTGTAAAAAGAAGTAAACATTTCAGTCCTACCATAGGTATATCTGAATGGAACATCCTCTGTTCCTACATGCCTCCAGCAAAAAGGCATCTTCAGTGAGGCAATGGTTGAACTTAAGCAACCAAATTATAGTCTGTCCTATTGATTTTTAATCACAACGTGCAAATTAATCCTACAGTGATTCCTTTCCCAGCTGTATCTTCAAATTTCTGCTCCTTATTTGTTTAATTTTCTGAAGAAAATATGAAAGTTAGGTGCTTTTCAGAAATATTTTCTGATTTTCTATAGAAGAGAAAATAAATAATCATAATCTTTGTATTCAGTGAAAGAACTAAGGATAACTCTATGGAGAATTAATATGTGAGCTAATCAATCAACTGATATAATATGTTTTGTAATTTAAATTATAACAGACATTATTATCATTGGTTTAATGTCTTCCCCATTGATTATCTTTATCAATCAGCCTATTTAGTTTGACCACCCTTACAGGAATTCCTGATATCTGTGAATTTATCTCACTATCTGCAAGAACAGGATATGAAGACAACGTGCCATAGAAGTATAATAGGATTCTTTTACTAGGGGAGGATTCTTTCTCAGTATCCAGAATCTAGATAATATATGTTATGTACACTTAATTGCAAATACAGGAGTGAAAGTTAATTTCTAGTCATATATGACTCTTGGTATATTTAACTTCCGTGTTTACCCTCCTAGTAACATAAATTCTTCTAGTGAAAGATTTTAAGAAATACTGTACAAGGTTAACTCTCAGGTTCTCAAGTCCGACAAAAAAACAGAAAAAAGTCTCACAAGACATTTTGTCTGAGACATTCTGCTTTTAATACAATATCAGAGGAGAAAAACAGTTCTAAATCTCCACTGGAAACTCAGAAACTCTCAGCTCTACCCATGTTACCTTTATGACTTGGGAAGATGGAGCATAGGCAAGTGATTGCAAAAGGGGGAAAAACATCAATACTTGAATACTACATTGAAAAGATTTGGTAAAGAACCTAGTGTCAACTAGGTTGATGTATTTAAATCATTTCCTTGGACAAGAATTTAATTACTATTTCTATTTGAGCCTACTGTATACACACACACACACACACACACACACACACACACATACACACATGCCACCATGATTGCTCTGTGCCTCCTTGCCTTCTTTGCAATGGTTTTGAAATTTCTTAATGAATTTTACACACAGTGCCATATTTATACATATTCATGTATAGAAAAAACACTCAATCGCATATATTTATAAATTTTCCAATTATAAGAATATAAATGAATGCATACATACCTAAATCAATATGTATACACATGAAAATGATCACACATATGTAAAATATATATGTCATCATATATACCTATTCAACCAATTTTACCTATATACTTATAGGCAATTACTTTAACCATATATCTACATACAGAACAGTATCATAGTAAACTTTGCAATTATGTATAATTTTCACTGAATCCTATAAAACCTCTATGATTTGGAACTCTAGTGTGATTATCTTCATGTCTCCAAGTGAAGAAATGAAGTATGAAAGGCTATACAATGATTCAAGATTTATGGTTGAAGAAGCCTGCATTTAAATGTGAGCTGGTTGTTTCCAGAGCACAAGTAATTAAAATGCAGTACCTAATTTTGCAACAAATTGTTCTTTTTTATTGGATATTTTATTTATTTACATTTCAAATGTTATGCCCTTTCCTGGTTTATCCTCTACAAACATCCTATCCCATGCCACCTTACCCTGCTTCTATGAGGGTGTTCCCCCACCCATCTACCCACTCCCACCTAGCATTCCTATACACTGGGGCATCAAGCCTTCACAGGACCAAGGGCCTCCCCTCCCATTGATGCCAGATAAGGTCCCTTCAGCTTCTTCAGTCATTCCCCTAACTCCTCCACTGGGGTCCTGGTGCTCAGTCCAATGGTTGGCTGCAAGCTTCCTCATCTGTGTTGGTCAGGATCTGGAAGAGCCTCTCAGGAGACAGCTATAGCAGGCTCCTGTCAGCAAGCACTTCTTGGCATTTGCAATAGTGTCTGGATTCGGTATCTGCAAGACGGATGGATCCCCAAGTGGGGCAGTCTCTGGATGGCCTTTCCTACAGTCTCTGTTCTATTCTTTGTCCCTGTATTTTCTTTAGAAAGGAGTAATTCTGGGTTAAAATTTTGGAGATGAGTGGGTGGCCCCGGGGGGGGGGGGCATGCGTAACCTCTGGATATGGTCTCAACAGGTTCTCCCTCCCCTTTGTGCTGTATTTCAGCTGTCATTCTCATGGGGTCCTGAGAGGCTCTTACTTTCCTGGCATCTGGGACTTTCTAGTTGCTATACCTAGTTCCCCATCCTCCAGCATCTGTTCAATTTCCTGCCCCTCTCTCCATCTCCATCTCTTCCCATACCTGATTTTCCCCCTCTTTTGACTCTCCCCCTCCTCTCTTCTTCCTAGTCCCTTCCATCCTCCACTTCCCTTGATTATTTTGTTCCCCCTTCTAAGTAGGACTGAAGCATCCACTCTTTGGTCTTCCTTCCTCTTGAGCTTCATGTGGCCTGTGAGTTGTATTGAGGGCATGTCTTAATATATTCCCTGGTAGCTGATTCCATATATATATACAATTCCATTTGTACTTCATGTGTTTCTGTCTTGACATTCATTATTCTGAATAATGTGACCCCATCGTGTATGGATGAGTTGCACATCTGTGGCATTCTTTCACAATACGCTCGGTCCACGTGTTTGTTTTGCTGCTGCTGTTGTTGTTGTTTCGCATTGCGTTTGTCATACCATCCATCTTACAGAGCATTCTCTTTTCCTAAGATTCTCTTTTATCTCTACTCTTCCCTACTCCCTTTACCCAAGCACAGCACCATGTGTAGTCTTATCTCAAAGGGTCCCTGTGCACTGTTATGTCTAAATGATGTGTTTGGATCACTTCAGAAACACTGTGCCAAAATTTAAAATACACATCCCAGAACACTGATTTGACTAAGCTCAATGTGGGAACAGGTGCTTCTTTCACTTTCAAAATTTATTTTAAAATTCTTTTATTTCATAGTGTCTCTGATGTTCATGGGTGCGCACACATGAGGCAGTCAGAGGGCAAATTTCGAGGGCCATATATACTGATCTGTTACACGAATTATGGTGATAGGACCCAAGAAATTAAGCTCTCACAGAAAGCAGTTTCATCCTTGGAGACATACCACTAAATGCTCCTTTAGTTCAACTTTTGAATTGTTTTAAGTATTCATGTAAATAAAATTGTTCCTTTGAAGTAAATATTAAATAACTTGAAATGCATTTCCACTGAGTCATTTTGCAAAAATGGAAACAACGAAAATTCAAAACTTCTTATCTCTCCCAGTATAGCAATGGTAATAATAAGGTGTATATGTGTGTGTGTGTGTGTTTAAGTCGTTTACCAATCTCTATCTTAAATAACATTGTTGGAGGCTTGTATATATTCTTACCAATAGGATGTTCATTGGACAGCAATGCTGTGAAATACGTTTTCTAACAATAACAATACAGGTTGCGTTATTACAAAAGGATTCAATGCATTGGGAAAAGAGAAATATATTCCATGAGGGCAAGATTCTGCCAGATAACCAATTTTAAGTAAGCATATCACTACAGAAAAAAGACATGTAGCTGAAGAATTTTAACTGTTTAATTTCCATTACTGACACATAGTCACATATTCCAAGAACATGATCTGTTTATTAATTATCAAATAGTATGTCAAACTCAAAACAAATGTACAGGATCAGCTCAGTAGTTTTCATGAGGACATATATCTGTTTAACAATTTAGCAGATGTGTAAAAATATGAGCAAGTGTTTATGGGAAATTTTACAATTTAGGAACTCTTACAAATTTGGTACTCGCTGAAGTCTCTAGACTTCATAAGCATCTTACTTTCACATGTGCATATACCCTAGAACAGTGGTTCTCAACTGCAATTGCAATTTTTTAATACAGTTTCTCATGAAGTAGTTACCCCAACTGCAAAATTATTTTACTGCTATGTCATAATTGCAACTTTGCTACTGCTATGAATCATAATGTAAGAATTTCATGAATTCATCATTCTTAATTGCTGAATAGTACTTCACTGTGTAAATATACCACATTTTCTGTATCCTTTCCTCTGTTGAAGGACATCTGGGTTCTTTCCAGCTTCTGGCTATTATAAATAAGGCAAGTGGATGGAACTATAAAATATCATCCTGAGTGAGGTAACCCAACCACAAACACATGGCATGCACTCACTGATAAGTGCATATTAGCCCTTAATACCTGAATACCCAAGTACAATTCACAAGCCACATGAAGCTCAAGAAGGAAGATCAAAGTATGGGTGCTTTGGTTCCTCTGAGAAGGGGAACAAAATATTCATAGAAGCAAATAAATATGTAGATCAAATGTAGAGACTGAAGGAAAGGCCATTCAGAAACTATCCCACCTGTGGATTCATCCCAGATACAGTTAACAAACCCTAACATTATCACTATCGTGGATGCCAAGAAATGCTTGCTGAAAGGAGCCTGATATGGCTGTCTCCTGAGAGGCCCTTACAAATACAGAGGCAGATACTCACAGCCAACCATTGGACTGAGTGTGAGGGTCCCCAACAGAGGAGTTAGAGAAAGCTCTAAAGGAACTGAAGAGGTTTGCAACCTCACAGAAAGAACAACAATATGAACCAACCAAACTCCCCAGAGCTCCCAGGGACTAAGTCATCAACCAAAGTTTACACATGGCTCCAGCTGCATATGTAGCAGAGGATTGCCCTATCAGGCATCAATGAGAAGCCCTTGGTCCTATGAAGGCACTATAGATGCTCCAGTGTAGGGGAATGGAGGCTGGTGAGCTGGGAGTGGGGTAGGTGGAGGAACACCCTCATAGAAGTTGGGGGAGGGAGGATGGGATAGGGGTTGTCTGGGAGGGAGGAACTGGCAAAACAGATAACATTTGAAATGTAAATAAAGAATATATCGGATAAAAAAACGAATCATAATGTAAATATCCAATATGTAGGATGTCTGATATGTGACTCCCACAGCAGTCTCAACCCAAAGGTTGAAAATTACTGACGTAAACTTGGGGTTTGCAGTTTTGCTTCCACTCTCTTCTTGACAATTGGTTATGAAATATTTCCTTAGTGAATATCTGTCAACTTTAGGAAATTTCATTTCCTCTGTCATTGAGTTCATGATTTTACTGCTTCTCATAAAATAGAACCCCTCCTAGTGCCACACATACAACGGTCCAAAGTATGGAAACTTCCGGGTTTCCAGACAGGGACTAAATGGTGGTTTCAAGTTGTTTCAGAAAGTCTGTTTTGTTTCAAATCTATTATCTTGGTGGTTTACTCATAGATTAAAGGAGTAGATAGTGTTTGTCCTAAAACTCATTTTTAAAATATGAACATATTTTGTTATGAAAATTAATACTCTGTTCATTGGTTTAAAAAATTAAAAGTGATGAAAAGCTAAGGTAATATAATAAAAAGTAGCTAAAGAAGTGCATATTAGCATTTAAGAGGATTTCACTCTTGATGTATGTTTTCATACTGCATACTTTTAAAATAGAATTGCAACATAAAAGTGAAAAATTAAGATTAAAAATATTCCTGTCTATGTAACCTATGTCTTTCCATTTATCTGTGTACATATGTATTGTGTATATATACATATATATGTATACTTATACTATATTTATGACCGGTTATAAAACCTAACAATTACAAAGTACATTATTTTAGTATTTTAACTTATTTCTTCATTAAAATTTGAACAGCTTTTCAAAATAAACAGTGGCAGAAAAAACATATGTTCTTGTAAGTCAAGAAAAAGGAAGTCGAGAAACCTGGCATTAATGAAGCCAAGAGGGTCCACAAAACTAAGTAATCAGCGCTAGATGAAACAGAAAAAAACTACCTTATTTATCCTGCAGTAATTATTCTGATTTAAATTTCAGAACTCCTTAGCATTTGCATCTGACATCTAGTTTTCTCTTAATAATTTCTTAAATGCTTGCTGCATAAATGCCCAAGATAAGATCTAGAATGGCATTTCATCACACAGAACTTTCCAGGTGCTGTGAAGTGCAAGGTGCTGTTGACTGTTCAGCCGGAGGCCATCTAGTCTACATTCATTTTACATCCTTCCCACTATTTTTAACTAAAGCGGCACTCAGTTATACTAGCTTGCCAGCTGTGTGGTCCTCACAAGTCAATGGGACATCAGAAGGGTGGTCCTGTTACATCGGCACAGCTGTCTGGCCCACAGTGACTGGTGCTTGTCATCTGCTCACTAAATTTATATCTCTTCCTCTCTGTAAAACATATTTGGCACCCGTTATCTCATCCTGTCCTTCTGAATTCTCATGCATTCTCTATTCCTAGTACAAAAATCCAAAATAAGAGATAAATGCACGATTAAATCACCCAGTGAAATAAGAAACTCTATAGAGACCATTCTTTGTAAAGGTTTCTTCCATATATTTTGGAATTTGTAGCTATTCAGATATTGTAATAGATGGAAAATTTGTTTACACATAAATGTGTCTTTAGTGCCATCAAACAAACTGATGTCACAATAAGTTGGAGCATGGCTTTTCTAAGTGCAGAAGGTCCCCGAAAACACTACACACTCTCTGAAAGTTGTGTCTCGTAGTAGGAATGTATGTGATAGAATTTTAATAGAATTAGAGAAAAAATTGTTACTTCATAACATTTATACATCTCTATCACAATCCTAATTTTTAAAATATAGCTTGCATGTATCACCAGAAATGAGTGTATGACTTACCTCTCGATCAACCCAAAATTCAATTCAGGCCTCGACTGATCAAACAGATCTTTCTTCATATTTCAATAATCATTTCTTACTTCAAAAATTGTCTCTTGAAAATGGTGCCGAAAATGCCCCAAACCCACAGTGGAAAGCTACCTTCCACTCTCATAAATTTGAACATCAGCAACAACCCACCCTTAAGGCACCACTGAAGCCATGTACTCACTTAATAATTTCACAAAGAACAGGCAGCCTCGTGACATTTGAACAATTCCTCCTCCTGCCACAGCAAATAACAGCTTTTCCTGCACACCGTTAATCACTTCAGATGCTGAGTCAACCAGTGTTGTCACGGGATGAAGGAGATGGAGACCCTGGGGAATCTAGCTGCCAAGATAGAGGGAGCTTTGAAGTTTAGTACCAGCACAACATACTCTTTTTCAAAAGTTTTTGTGCAACACCTTTAAAAATAACTTCATTGCTCGAGTAAAATGTGAGTGTAGAACTTCACTGTGCTTTCTGTGGAGACCAACGCCCAAGGTTTAGCCAAGTAGAAATTGCATTTATTGCACGTAATGCGATGGTTTGAATCTGAGGACGGCTAACTGTCACCTTAAAAATGTTTTGTCCCCACCAGCACGGTGTTTTTGGAATGTTCTGGCATCACTAAGAGTCAGGCGTACAAAGAACGTTAGGTCATACAGTGTGTATGGGGGTTTAGGGACCTGGAGGTCTATGCTTTTCCTACTTCCTGACTCATGATGTCAACAAGTTGCTACTATCCAGCATGCTTGCCAGAAAAAACCAGGATTAGTCTAAACTGGAACTTCAGAACCATGAGCTAGATAGTGTAGTCTTTTTGTATGTTAGTTGTCTCATGTGTTTCATTAGAGTAATTCAAGTTGATTAACAAAAATAGGGCATTTGCTACTCTTGAAATACATTGTCCAAGCTACCTGAAATAAACAGCACAATGCAGGAGAAGTTCACCTTGAGTCCTGGTTTCACATAGTCTAGGTCCATTCTAAGTGGGAAGGCAAAAAGGAGTGGCCTCAGTGGGTGGATTGTAGCATTTTTTTTCCTATGACAAAACAGCTGTCTGCATGGCCATGGATCAGGAACAACAGAGAGCTTGGATGAGATCAGGAATGGACAGGTCTAACCTTCAAAATCCCATGTCTAGTGACCTGCTTTCACTAGCTAAGGCCACATTCCTAGGGGCCCTTGCCACAGTTTTCAAAACTTGTACCAACAGCATTCAAATCAGGAACCTGTACAGGGCATATCAGCTTCAAATCAGAATTGAACCCTTAAGGTCCAATGGGAAGTGAAGGCAAAGTACTGAGGTTTGAAAGTTCCAGAAGAAATAAAAGCTTTTTCTTCCTACTCCAATTTGTGGCATCATAAATACCTTATCTTCTTTCCATGTGATGCCAGGCAAGATACAGGCAAACACTGGGAACCGCTCAGAGGCCATACCTTCTTTGATGCTCCATCATTTCCCCACTCGGAAAGGACACATGACCTTACCATAGACCTCCATGCAGACAAACCAAATCTTTCAGCATTGACTCTCTCTCCTAATTCACCAAAGACCCTGAAATAATGGGAAGTCATTTAAATCTTCCACAACTGGTTTATTTGCCCATCTCCACACTAGATATTTTGTATTTTGTCAAAGCTTTCTCTTTGTTGCAAAAATTTCAATTTATCCCATATATCAGAGAATGGCAGGGCCTGTTTCTAATTATCTCTAAGAAGTAAACATTCCATCACTCCTCTAGTCTTTGTTAAAAGAAATTCGAAGTCTGTATCTTACATCTCTATTTTCACATCGATTTTTCAAAGCAATTAGGATGCTTTTCAATGTTACTGTGTCTATTTTCTATCAAACAGATTTTAGCCCTACTGATCCAGCTAAGTTCTTCTTGTCAACTTTACCAACAGCTTCCATGTGAGTACAAATAAAGGAAAATTCCAAGTCTCTTCTGACATCTTTGTAAAATCACAAGTGGCAGAGCCAGGGTACCCTCTGCAGTGTGGCCCAACTGTGTCGCTCCTCCCCCCTCTCCCTCCTTCCCTCCCTCTCTTCCTTCCTTCCTTCCTTCCTTCCTTCCTTCCTTCCTTCCTTCCTTCCTTCCTTCCTTCCTTCCTTCTTTGCTTTATTCTTCTCTCATTTCTTAATTTTTCTTTTTCATTCGAAAATGAAGATGAAGTTTATTTCAATGACAACTTTTAAACACATCTCGGATAGAGGTAAAGAGACCTAGAACAGGGAAAGAAACATGATTCTCCTAAGGTTTACTGATCCCTTTTAGGATAGCCTCCTGCAGTGGGAAAGCCCAGGGACTCAGCTTGCCCACCTTTAACCTCTCTCTTTCTTCTCCCTCCCTGTCTCTTCCTTTCTCCTCTCTTCCATGCTACCTGCATTCTGTGACACAGGGTCACGTTTAGGCTTCTGTTTTCACTACAGTAAAAATAAGTATCATCAGCCAAGACGGTTTGCAACCTAAGTACAGTGTTACTTGCCACTTTGATAGTTCTGTACGAATGTGTAGCCAGCCTTGGAATATTTACGTGTGTAAAATAAAAGCCCTGATGTACACACAAACACAAACAAACACAAACATGGAGACAGTCAGAGAGAAACAGAGAGAGAGAGAGAGAGAGAGAGAGAGAGAGAGAGAGAGAATAAACAAAAGCAACATTTTACTGTGGCTAAGGAGAAACTACTAGTTTTGCACAGTCCTGTATATCCCATATACTTCAAATAAAATCCTCTAGCAAATTCTCTGTGTTTAGAATTTAGCAACCCAGATCATTCTCACTTCTCTCCATCTGCTTTGTTATGTCAAGTGTTGTGTCTCACTTGAATGACTGGATAGAATATTATTATAATCTGTGCCAGTGCCATCAATCCCAAACACAGAAGTTAGGAGGGGCTTGAGAAAGGATAAGCCCAAATCTCTCAATCCCTGGCTCAAGTCTCCACTTCTACACTTCCTTCAACTGAGTGAAATGCTTGTGGATTTCTCTAGAATCAGTCTCCTTAAATGCCACAGTACCTTTGTTCCTCCTTGAAAATAGTAGGTACATTGCAGACCTGATTACAATTGTGACCAGCATACCGTCAGGTATGTGGTAATAACCAGTAAGTTTGGTTGGATGGGAAAGTGACTCACTGAAGGATAAGATTAGATTATCATAAATAAGACAAAGGGTAAAGGACAGAATGAAATTAAGAAGGCATTTTCATTGCAGTATTCATTATCAGAGAAAGAAAAAACAAGAACAAATTTATAAGAGATACTGAAGTCATTCTTGTAATATTCCTTAATTCATTTAAAGTGAATTAGAAAATTAAGGTAAAAAGTAAAATCCAATTAAGGAGAAAGCAATAGGTAAGGTTCTAGTCTCTATACAAAAACTCAATATTTGAATGTAAAAGATTAAATATGCATTGCAATAAATACAGGAAACTGAATGGATCAGAATAAGTGAGGTAAATACAACATAAATTCTCAAACTGGTAAAAATATTGATAGAAATTATAATAAAAAACTAACAAAAATATATGGTCTTAAAATTAATGAAAATTATAAATTACAATTCAAATATTTGTAAAAGGTGAATAATGTTTTAAAAGGAAAAAAGAAACACAAATTTCACAAGAAAAGAAGAAAACTGTCCAGTTCTACTAGTAATAAAAAACATTTTTGAAAGATTATTTTCCTAATATCCTCTATTCCCCTCCAATTGTTCCTATTTTCTTAGTCCTTCCTTCTTTCCTCCCTCCCTCCCTCCTCTTCCTCCTCCTCCTCATTCTTCTCTCTCTCTCTCTCTCTCTCTCTCTCTCTCTCTCTCTCTCTCTCTCTCTCTCTCTCCTTCTATTTTAGGCTGGTTTAAAATTTCTCATCTTCCTGTCTAGTAACTAAAATAATAAATATATGGCACTAGTTTAAACTTAAAGTCAAATTTTAAAAAATGGAATGTTTATTATATGCACTCTTAATATAACTATATTATTAAGTGACAATAAAATGTGCAATTGTTAAAATATATAAATATTAGGATTTTTCAGGTCTAATCTGACAATATATATTGAAAAATAAAAGCCTACCTCATACTGGAAATTTTGCACCAGAAATAAAAAATACTAAACCCACTAGTAAAGGCAGTGAGAAAATAGAGTGATAAAATTGACAGTTTGAGAAGATGCCTCTGTCTGCTAACATTGAAAGCAATAGACTAAGATGATTTTCCTCTTAAATTCAGTCTGCAACTTGTTTTAGGAAAAAACCAACATTGCACCATACTGTTAAAATTTCAACCATGTTTTCCTTCGAAGTTTATATTTATTTGTCATTTTAAACTAAGAAAACTAGATGAATTGCTACACAAGCAACATAGGAAAAAAATCACCTAAAATGTGTATATGCTACATGTACTGGCTTCAGGACTTTTAGTTTCTAGTGCATAAGGTCCACTATGTGGGAGGCTTTTAATCTTGCTGATATTTTGGCCCCATCATCTTATCCCTTTCTGTAGCAGTAGCACAAATGTCACCTCTGATGTACAATGTAGATAACTTCTTTAGCAATGACTGATCAGTAGCTCCTGGGCATGTGAAGCCAATGACTGTATACCAACTGTGAGTTTCTAAGGCATGCATATTCTTTATTATACCCTATTCTATAGAGGAGTGCAGAGACTGCATCATCAGGGCTGTGTACCAACTCACAGTCAATCAAAGCTTCACATTGCAGATCCCCTATCTTCTACCTTCCTTACACATTCTCTCTCATAGACACTGTCGATTATGGATGTAACTTGGAATGGTCTCTAAAGATCATGTGCTACAACACCCAATTTCCAGCCAATGATGCAGTTGAAGAATGGGGGTAGTGGATGTAGGTCTTAGATGATCAGAGATAGTAAGTCATTAGCTCTGGGCATTGAAAGTTATACTAGCTTTAGCTCTAGTCTCTATCCAATGTTTCCTGATTTCTTGCTTGTAAAGGGATCTTCCTTGGTTTCCTAAGCTACACCTTACCCACTATGATACATTGCAGGCCAGGAAGACATCTTTTCTTCCTTGTATTGCTTCTTCACATATTTTGTCACAGAGATGTATGATCAACTTACTTTATTATCAAATTACTGTACAAGTGATGTCAGAAATCCTTTACATGGTATTCCTTATACTTCTGGGATCATTATAACCTAAAATCCTAAGGTCTATTCAAACCAACTAAGATGGCATTGAGATATTTTCTTTGTTCTTATTTCTCAGAAACTCCTCAGTCTACACTTCTGAATTTGTATTAGGCCTTGAGATCTGAGTTCACTTAACAATCCAAACTGCTGTAGACTATGGTCTTGTGAACACGTTTTTCAGTTTTCTCAAAGCTACAGAAATGAAGAATGAGAAATTTACAAATGAATTTTTAGTAAAATGCTAATGAGTGGATCCATTCTAAGAAAATATGCTTTACATTTTGTAATGTACATCTGATTTCTGAATCTTTATGTTATTTTTTTTATTTGGTGCGCACATATGCTGTTAATTCTGAGTGTACTTTGACACAATTTTACCACTTCATTGGGATATTTTCCAGGATACTGTTTATGCAATATTTTCATAATGTTTGGCTTGGCAGGATGCCTATTAACACTGATAAGATTGCAACAGGGACTGTGGGTGTCAAAGCGAGTGTGATAATGGACAGAAGACTCACTGGAACACTCAGTGGGGCTTAATGATGATCTAACACGGCTTTCCATGAAGCATATATCTACGAAGATTAAAGACTGAAGGACAGTGTAATCCCTATAGCTCAGTTGACAACACATGTGTCTATCAGGCACAAAGCCCTGAGTTGTATCCCATAGCCACATACAGTAGGCATGGTGACAATATGTAATCACAGCACTCTTGGGAGATAGAGGCAGAACAATAAGCTATACCTCTGGGAAATATCAAATTCCAGGTCATCTTGGGATTTCTCACTCAAAAAACAAACCAATAGGATTTAAGGACAGTCACAAGCTAATAGAACATCAAATTAAGGAGGTTTCTTATTATCATATAGCCAGTTCTTTAAGTTGAGAGGTCTAAAATACTTTTATTTTTCTCTGCAATATCCTTCAAAGAGCAAATATTAACAGGTTTATAACACTGAATTAATGTTAATATATCAAAGTGTCATAAGGAGCCACAGTAGGGATAGCAATAACCTACAGACATCATATCCTTGCACATATAGTGACTGGTGAAACATGCCTACCACCTCAGCAGCTCTCACAGTTCTTCTTTCATGTTTTTCCTGGATGCGTGAGGAAATATAGAAGGCCAGATGTACATAAAGAAAATATTTCATCACAGGAAAATTATTATAACTTGGCTTATAAAATCACACAAAGTGATAATGTTACTTTTCTCCATTTTTTGCATAAATACAAAATACACATTTTTAAACCTTGGATATATATATATGAATATAACCAATGACACAAAATGAAATAAGTAAAATATTATTAAAGACCAGTGTTTTGAGATTTAAGGCAATCTAGGGTCACCATTTCTGTAGGACTAATAGCCATGGGAAGATTGTGTCATTTTGAGGTACATAAGTAGTTTAACTTGACTTCCAGGCTTCTATTGAAAACTCACCTCTTTGCTCATCGTCTTTACAACACCGCTGTTTTGACAATCACTGGCATATGACAAGCAACAGTCAACCAAGAAAGAGATATGTTTTTCTAATATTATCCTCCCACAGTTTTAGTATCAGCAACATATTTCAAGATGCCACAGTTATAAAGATATTTTTGGTGCAAAAATAACCTCCTTTAAGAATCTCTCCTCTCCTGTACAGAGTCGTTTCCACTACAAAGACATTTACCACTAGCATTAAATGATCGATGCACTGAACCCTTTGTAATGAAATAAATCACTCTGAAGTCTTTGATGTCTTTAATCTCAAAGAACTAAACAAAACTTCAAGATCTATCAGTGTTTTAATACAAATCATACATTTATTTATAAAAACAAATGCTGGATAAGAATAATGTCCTCTGATGGTTGTAATCTTTTAATATGTGCTAAGTCTTACAAGTATATACACCTTCATTTTAAGATAAAAGAGACAATATTAATCTATCTAATGTTAACATCTCAGCAGCACCCATCATTGCCTTTGCTGTTGTTATTGCTTTGTTATTTTAATGCTTGATTATCAAAGTTGTTAAATTTTACTGATTTTTATATGTTTTCACAGGTTCATGAACATAAGCACCTCTGGAAGCTTAGTACATATATCAGATAGATAGATAGATAGATAGATAGATAGATAGATAGATAGATAGATAGATATACTAAGTGTGTGTATGGAGATATATATATGGATATGTGTGTGTGTAAATTCTTAGCACAGCACAAATTTTACTTTCAAGTCTTAGTAGATTTATGATGAAATTTTTTTTTATCACTTGACTTTATGCCAGTGGTTCTTAGCTTTCAGCATTCCCAAAAATCAAAAGAGCCATCTAAATTTCAGGGGCACACACCTAAGAATCAGAAGAATAATATTTGAGATTCATCTAAGGATTGGCTTTCTAGAGATTTCTAAGCTGCACCTATAGTGTAGGTTGCAAGAGCACACCATAAACACCACCCATTTATTGTTCCCTTAATTCCCTTTTTCATAACCTCTGGTAGAAGCACTGGGGTAAATGACTCTTTAGAAAGGCTCGCAATCATAAAAAGTCCAATCCAAGGATTAATTTTCATCTATTTTCATATTTCTTTCTATAGTCCAGCTGGGAGAATATTAAAAAATATTCAGCTCCATTATGAAAACGGACACATCAAGGAGCTTAATATTTCAATAAAAAAGGAATCAATGTGTGCACTGCATATTGGTCAAAGGTTAACTGCTAGAAGACAGCTATTATCACCTTCCCTCAATAAAGAAATATAACTGCTAATAGCTTAAGGGACGTACCCAAAGTCATTTACAAGTTTTCAAGTGCTGTTTAGCAGAAAACCTGACCAGAATCCCAACTTCCTTATTTGTTGTAATTGTTCAAAGGATAATGTGTTTGTAGTTGGATGCAATTTTATATTATATATTTTTCTAAATATAAATAATATGCCAATATTCTTTAATTTGATATTCCAAAAATATTGTTTTGAAAATATTGTCTTTAAATTGGAATTAAATTTTTCACTTAACATAGCTAAAAGATATGATTGTGATTATTATTCAGTCATCAAATCACTAGAAGTGGATACTAGGATATTGTTGTTGTAAGGCTTTTACTCAGACAAGATCTACAATTAAAGAATTGTAATAGATAAAGAGTGTAAGTGCATCTTCACAATGAGCTAGTCAAACAAGAGCCCAGGGTTCATGGACCTTCCCATTCCCACATCTGCCTCTAGGGAACCAAGACAAAATCCAGACAAAACCCAGGTCACAGGAATATTTTTCTGTAAAAGAAAAAATAATGATTTAAGAACTTAACTGCATTAGATCCCTAAATATAGGAGATTATATATAAATCTTGCAAAACATTGTGACATATAATTTTATTTATTTTCCTTATTTTTCTAACTCATGTAAGATAAAATAAGTTTCAGATTAGGCACAGATATATAACACATTATTCTGATGAATTCATGTCTGTCATTAAATGATTGATCCCAATATATATCATACAATTAAAAAGGAACAAGAAAAGAAATGAACATATGCTCTTGGAGTTATTGGACATTTAAAAAATGATAGAGAATAAATGCAAAAACAAATTTTAAAGCTCTCCATTATTCCTCATCATTATTGTTTGTTAACATGTATGGTCTATTTTCCTTTTTTTTTTGAAACTGTTAAACTCTAACATATTTCTTTGCTTGACATTTCTGGCTTAGATTGTCTCTCCCTTACACAAGCATTTTTTTCTTCCTTTTCTATTTATATTTTAAAATTACTATTAAAAATATTTCAAAACCAGTCTTGGATCAATGGTTCAATGAGTAAGAGCACATCCTGCTTCCATAAAGTACCCCAATTCAGTTTCCAGCTCCCATGTGGCAACTTACCACCATCAAGTCAACTTACTTACCAACTAAGTCAAACTCCAGTGGTGCAAAACATGCATGCAATGTAGATACACAGAGACAGGCAGAATGGATAGGAATAAAAATAAATCGGTCTGTAAAGCAAAAATTTAAAATGGAATCATAGGCAAAGTCTGGTTGTATCCTCCAGGAAAACAATCAGGTTACAAAACTAATACTTCTATATAAACCAATAAAAATTGCTCACCAATAAGTTTGAGGAGCTAGGAGTGGGGGAGGGCTGGCCTAAACAGGATCTCATGTCCAGCCCCTAGCCTTGGGGGTAAAAATGAGTAGCTTTTCTGAAGTCAAGCAGATGCAATATATTACATAAGCATGGGGCATTGCATTGAAACTGTATTTCAAGTTTTGTAAAAATCCATTAAACTGTTCTATCATGTGCATAGATAATATCAATCCTCAATTCAACTTTTACTTCCATTAGAAGGTTATCTATTTGTGAACTTTACGACAAAATTAATGGTTTCCAAAGATTGCTCATGTGTAAGCACTAGTTACACACCTCATTAGCATGAAGCATGAAAACGTGGAAAATAAATGTTTTCCAGACACTCACCACCTTCCACTGATTTGTACCACTGGAATGCCTAGTGGCCAAAAACTTAATACTATGCAAAGTAATAAACCTGGCTTTAAGAATTTAGCCTGTCCTGTTTACTAAGACAGCAAAATAAAACCCGCCACCCCAGAAACATCCTTCTCTGTCCAACGCTAAACTTGCTATCCCAAGCAATTTTTAATCTAAGAAAGAGCTGTGATTTTTATAGAAACTTAGCATTCATAAGGGATATGTTCTCTTGACAGGGTTTTATAACAGGCCAGACAGATTGACAACTTAAAAGTCATGGTGGTGACTGTCAACCTTTAAAAAATTAAATCAGGAGAAGGTTAATTGAAGACATGAATTTGAAAGGAGAGTGCATCCTTCTTAGTGCACTGAGATCAAAATATAACATAAACTTACTTTTATAGGTAAATGATCAATTTTCATTAATTTTTACATAGGTTAATGTTGATGTTCAACATTCATTTTATAGATTACATATTTAGCATAACTGTGAGAGACAGCCTTAAAATTCTTTACCATATCAAATTAGCATATGGAAGTCTTTTTTTAATTTGGTGTATTCTTTATTTACATTTCAAATGATTTCCCCTTTTCTGGATCCCGAATTCCCGAAAGTCCCATAAACCCTCTTCCCTCCCCCTGTACCCCCATCCACCCCTTCCCACTTCCCTGTTCTGGTATTCCCCTACACTGCTGCACTGAGTCTTTCCAGAACCAGGGCCCACTCCTTCCTTCTTCTTGGACATCATTTAATATGTGGATTATGTCTTGGGTATTCAAAGTTTCCAGGCTAATATCCACTTATCAGTGAGTACATACCATGCTTGATCTTTTCAGACTGGTTTACCTCACTTAGTATGATGTTCTCCAGCTCCACCCATTTGTCTAAGAATTTCATGAATTCATTGTTTCTAATGGCTGAATAGTACTCCATTGTGTAAATATACCACATTTTTTGTATCCATTCCTCCCTTGAGGGACACCTGGGTTCTTTCCAGCTTCTGTCTACTACAAATAGGACTGCTATGAAGATAGTGGAGCATGTGTCCTTATTGCCTGCTGGGGAATCCTCTGGGTATATGCCCAGGAGTGGTATAGCAGGGTCCTCAGGAAGTGTCATGCCCAGAATTCTTTCCAAAGTGGTTGCACCATTTTGCAATCCCACCAGCAGTGGAGGAGTGTTCCTCTTTCTCCACATCCTCGCCAACACCTGCTGTCTCCTGAGTTTTTGACCTTAGCCATTCTGACTGGTGTGAGGTGAAATCTCAGGGTTGTTTTGATTTGCATTTCCCTAATGATTAATGATGTTGAACATTTCTCCAAAGGCAATCTACAGATTCAATGCAATCCCCATCAAAATCCCAACTCCGTTCTTCATAGAGTTAGAAAAAGCAATTCTCAAATTCATCTGGAATAACAAAAAACCCCAGGATATCTAAAACTATTCTCATCAGTAAAAGAACTTCTCGGGGTTCAGTATCCCAGACCTCAAACTTTACTACAGAGCAATAGTGATAAAAACTGCATGGTATTGGTACAATCTCAGGCAAGTGGACCAATGGAATAGGATTGAAGACCCAGAAATGAACCAACACACCTATGGTCACTTGATCTTCGACAAAGGAGCTGAAAGCATCCAGTGGAGAAAAAAGATAAGTCTTTTCAACAAATGGTGCTGGTTCAATTGGAGGTCAGCATGCAGAAGAATGCGAATCTATCCATTCTTATCTCCTTGTACCAAGCTCAACTCCAAATGGATCAAGGACCTCCACATAAAACCTGATACACTGAACCTAATAGAAAAGAAACTGGGGAAGACCCTTGAGGACATGGGCACAGGGGAAATGTTCCTGAATAGAACACCAATAGCTTATGCTCTAAGATCAAGAAAAGACAAATGGGACCTCATAAAACTACAAAGTTTCTGTAAGGCAAAGGACACTGTCAAAAGGACAAAACGTCAACCAACAGATTGGGAAAGAATCTTCACCAACCCTAAATCCTACAGAGGGCTAATATCTAATATATATACAAAGAACTCAAGAAGGTTGAACCAAGAGAACCAAATAACCCCATTAAAAAGTGGGGTACAACTCCTGGGCATATACCCAGAGGATTCCCCAGCATGTAATAAGGATACATGATCCACTATGTTCATAGAAGCCCTATTGATAATCGCCAGAAGCTGGAAGGAACCCAGGTATCCCTCAAAGGAAGAATGGGTGCAAAAAATGTGGTATATATACAATGGAATATATAGTATTCAGCCATTAGAAACAATGAATTCATGAAATTCTTAGACAAATGGATGGAGTTGGAGAACATCGTACAGATTAAGTGAGGAAACCTAGTCTCAAAAGATCAATCTTGGTATGCACTCACTAATAAGTGGATATTAGCATAGAAAATTGGAATACCCAAAACATAATCTACACATCAAATGAGGTATAAGAAGAATGGAGGAGTGGCCCCTAGTTCTGGAAAGACTCAGTGTAGCAGTATAGTGCAAAACCAGAACAGGGAAGTGGGAAGGGTTGGATGGGAGAACAGGGGGAGGGAAGGGGGCTTATGTGACTTTCAGGGAGTGGGGGGCCTGAAAAGGGGAAATCATTTGAAATGTCAATAAAAATATATCGAATAAAAAAGATCATTAAAAAAAAGAAAAAAGTGGGGTACAGAGCTAAACAAAGAATTTTCACATGAAGAACTTCAGAGGACTGAGAAATACCTTAAGAAATGTTCAGCATATGAAAGTCTTGTGAAACACGTCTGTGCCTTTACCAGTGTTCCTTCCCAGCCAGTTACTTTAAAAGAGTGTTTGCTCTAGGGTAACCCCATGGTCAGAAAGTGTTGACAAGCACAAAATGGGCCCCATGATTTCTTTGCGTGTGGGAGCAGCCAAACATCAGACTGAGAGTGGGCACCCCAATGGAGGAGTTAGGGCAAGGACTGAGGTAGTTGAAGGCCTACCCAAAATTCCCAGTGACTAAACCACCAACAAAAGAGTATATGTGTCGGGGCGGGGGGACACATTGCTCAGGCTGGATATGTAGCAGAGGATTGCATTATTGGGCATCACTGGGAGGAGAGTCCCTTGGTCCTATGGAGGCTTGATGACCCAGGGTTGGGGAATGCTAGGGTGCTAAGGCAGGAGTGAGTGGGCAGTTGGGAGAGTACCCTCACAGAGGCAGAGGGAGAAGGGGATAGGGGCCTTGTGAAGGGGCAACTGGGAAGGAGGATAACATTTAAAATGTCAATAAACAAAATAGAAGGAGGAGGAGGAAGAGGAGGAAGAAGAAGAGAAGGTGGAGGAGGAGGATGAAGAGGAGGAGGAGGAAGAGGTGGAGGAAGAAGAAGAAGAAGAAGAAGAAGAAGAAGAAGAAGAAGAAGAAGAAGAAGAAGAAGAAGAAGAAGAAGAAGAAGAAGAAGAAGAAGAAGAAGAAGAAGAAGAAGAAGAAGAAAGGAGAAGGAGAAGGAGAAGGAGAAGGAGAAGGAGAAGGAGAAGGAGAAGGAGAAGGAGAAGGAGAAGGAGAAGGAGAAGGAGAAGGAGAAGGAGAAGAAGGAGAACAAGAAGAACAAGAGAACAAGAAGAACAAGAAGAACAAGAGCAAGAGCAAGAACAAGAACAAGAACAAGAACAAGAACAACAAGAACAAGAAGAAGAAAAACAAGAACAAGAAGAACAAGAACAAGAAGAAAAAGAAAGAAGAAGAAGAAAAAGAAAGAAGAAGAACAAGAAGAAGAACAAGATCAAGAACAATTACAAGAAGAACAAGAACAAGGAAGAAGAAGAAGAAGAAGAAGAAGAAGAAGAAGAAGAAGAAGAAGAAGAAGAAGAAGAAGAAGAAGAAGAAGAAGAAGAAGAACAAGAACAAGAAGAAGAACAAGAAGAAGAACAAGAACAAGAAGAAGAACAAGAACAAGAAGAAGAAGAACAACAAGAAGAAGAACAACAACAACAACAAGAACAACAAGAAGAACAAGAAGAAGAACAAGAAGAATAACAAGAAGAAGAATGGAAGAACCTAAAAGACAGGCTGCATGTGCTGCATAAGGCAGAAACAGAAGTCAAACAAGCCCCTTGAAGGACCCCAGAACATTGTGAGTGAATCCCCAGTTACTGGACACTGAGATATTTATACTGTTGGAGTTTAGTTTCGGTTTTATTTGGTTGTGACTGTGCCCTGGTTCTTCCCTATAAAGACAAGTTTTATTTTTGACTTACAAAAATAAATTACAAGAGCACACACTTTGAATTTGAGAGACTTTGAATTTTAGAGGACTTTGGATTTTAAGATACTAATGAAAAGATCCTTAATTTTCAACTGTTTAAAATTTTAAGGACTGTGAGACTTATTACAATTTCAAAGGTTAATATTATAAATGTTTGTATTAGTGAGTGATCTTAGGGAAGAACAGGAAAGGATAGGTTCCAGCTTAACAATGACATATTTGTATGTAAAGCTGACAAGGAGTGAGTTTACATCCAGTTGACACAATATAGAGTTATCTGAAAGGAAGGAAACTCAGTTGATAAAATGCCACCATAAGGGCAGCAGCGGCGGCAGCGGCAGCAGCGGCAGTGCAGCAGTGGCTGGTCCAGCTGAAAGGCCATCAGCAGTGGAACCAAGGCGACACAGAGTCCAGTTAGGCCCTGTGCCCACGACCACTGACCTTCGCTGACCAGCCGGGTGACAAGCAGCTGCGGTTGTGCAGCACCTTTTGCTGCAGGGAAGCCACTTCAGAACTCGGCCTCCCGCCACTCAGGAGAGGCTCACCTCCATCTTGGTTTCGGACTCCAGAGAGATTGGACAGACTGAGGTACATAAACATAATCCGGGGCGCCAACCCAGCCAGGAGGTTTTTTGCCCGGGCCTGCACGCGCGCCTCCATTTTGCCTGCAGGAAGACAGAGAGCTCTGGCAGGCAGAGCCTTAACAGGCATAGCCTGAGGCTAACAAAGCAGGGGTCTAGGCCCCAAAAGGCATAGGACTGACCCCAAGAACTGGGCGGCTTGGTGGGCCATCTGTGAGTCAACCCGCCCAGGAGGTTGTTAGCACAGCAGACTCTCCCGGCGCTTTCAGGGAGCGCGGGCGCGCACACCCGCCATCCTAGTCACCTGGTGGACCCAATTAACAGTCATAGCCCTAGGGGAACTTTGCTCGGACCTTGGCCTCCCAGGCTTTTGCCTGGACTCAGGGCCTGGGTGGCCAGGCTAACCTTGTGTGCGCCAGCCCGGTTGGGGATCAGCTGCCCAGCGGAGTGAGCGGAACACAGGGGAGGTCACAGCAGCATAAACCTTCGGCGCTCGCTGGGGCTGCACACGGCCTCCATCTGGTCCACAGACACAATCTGGGGCAAGGCCTAAGGAGGAAGCCCTCAGCTCAACTCTCTCCGCTTCCTGATTCAGATCAGCCTGGGCGGCCACACCACATCTCCAGGTCCTGCAAGAGGCTAGCTGAGCTTCCAGGCGGCCAGTTGGGAGAAGTCGGTGTGCTCCAGTGAATCCAGCGGGCCCCAGCTGGAGCCTTCGGGTGCCTGCTTCGGGATCTGAACAGCCTGGGCAGCAGCACCCTGTCTACAGGCAGTGCAGGGGGTAAGCTGTGCACCAGAGGCCAACGGGGAAGGGGCAGCTTGCACTGGTGAGTCCAGCACTGACAAGACCAAGTAACACCAGTGAGAACTAGATGGCAAAAGGCAAACGCAGGAACGTCACTAACAGAAATCAAGGCAATATGGCAACATCTGAACCCAATTCTCCTCTACCAGCACGTCCTGGATACCCCATCACACCAGTAAAACAAGATTTGGATTTAAAATCACTGGTCAGGATGCTGGTACAGGAACACATGAAGGACATACTTAAAGAAATTCAGGAGAAAATGGATCAAAAGTTAGAAGCCCTTGCAAGGGAAACACAAAAATCATTGAAAGAAATCCAGGAGAATACAAAATCCAACAAGGAGGAAACGCAAAAAACACTTAAAGAAATACAGGAGAACTTTGGTCAACAGGCTGAGGTCATGAAAGAGGAAACACAAAAATCTCTTAAAGAATTACAGGAAAGCACAAACAAGCAAGTGAAGGAGCTAAGCAAAACCATCCAGGATCTAAAATCAGAAGTAGAAACAACTAAGAAAACTCAAAGGGAGACAACTTTGGAGATAGAAAGCCTTGGGAAGAAATCAGGGGACAGAGATGCAAATATCAACAACAGAATACAAGAGATAGAAGAAAGAATCTCAGATGCTGAAGATTCCATAGAAACCATGGACTCAACAGTTAAAGAAAATGCAAAATGCAAAAAGCTTGTAACCCAAAATATCCAGGAAATCCAGGACACAATGAGAAGACCAAACCTAAGGATTATAGGCATAGATGAGAGTGAAGATTTACAACTTAAAAGGCCAGCAAATATCTTCAATAATATTATGGAAGAAAACTTCCCTAACCTAAAGAGAGAGATGCCCATGAATATACAAGAAGCCTACAGAACTCCAAACAGACTGGACCAGAACAGAAATACTTCCCGTCACATAATAATCAAAACACCAAATGTTCTAAACAAAGAAAGAATATTAAAGGCAGTAAGAGAAAAAGGCCAAGTAACATATAAAGGAAGACCTATCAGAATCACAGCAGAATTTTCACCTGAGACTATGAAGGCTAGAAGGTCCTGGACAGTTCTCATGCATACTCTAAGAGAACACAAATGCCAACCAAAACTACTATATCCAGCAAAACTCTCAATCACCGTAGATGGAGAAACTAAGATATTCCATGACAAAACCAAGTTTACCCAATATCTATCCACAAACCCAGCCCTAAAAAGGATAATAGGAGGACAACACCAATACAAGGAGGGAAACTTCACCCTGGAAAAAGCAAGATAGTAACCTTTCATCAAACCCAAAAGAAGTTAAGCAATCAAATTTAAAAAATAACGTCAAAAATGATAGGAAGTAACAATCACTATTCCTGAATATCTTTTAACATCAATGGACTTAATGCCCCAATAAAAAGACACAGACTAACTGACTGGATATGTAAATAAGACCCTACATTTTGCTGCTTACAGGAAACACACCTCAGGGTCAAAGACAAACACTACCTTAGAATAAAAGGCTGGAAGACAGTTTTACAAGCAAATGGTCTCAGGAAACAAGCTGGAGTAGCCATTTTAATATCAGATGAAATTGACTTTCAACCCAAAGTCATCAAAAGAGACTCTGAGGGACACTTCTTGCTGGTCAAAGGAAAAATACAACAAGAAGAACTCTCAATCCTGAACATCTATGCTCCAAATGCAAGGGCACCCTCTTTCGTAAAAGAAACTTTATTAAAACTCAAAGCACACATTGCACCTAACACAATAATTGTGGGTGACTTCAACACTGCACTTTCCTCAATGGACCTATCAGGAAGACAGAAACTAAACAGGGACACAATGAAACTAATTGAAGCTTTGGACCAATTAGATTTAACAGATATATATATAGAACATTCTATCCTAAAACAAAAGAATATACCTTTTTCTCAGCACCTCATGGTACCTTCTCCAAAATCGACCATATAATTGGTCACAAGACAGACCTCAACAAATATAAGAAGATCGAACTAATCCCATGCCTCCTATCAGATCACTATGGAGTAAAAGTGGTCTTCAATAGCAACAAAAACAACGGAAAACCCACATACACGTGGAAACTGAACAATACTCTACTCAATGATACCTTGGTCAAGGAAGAAATAAAGAAAGAAATTAAAGACTTTTTAGAACACAATGAAAATAAAAACACAACATACCCAAATCTATGGGACACAATGAAAGCAGTGCTAAGAGGAAAACTCATAGCACTGAGTGCCTCCAAAAAGAAAATGGAGAGAGCATACATTACCAGCTTAATGACACACCTGAAAGCCCTAGAACAAAAAGAAGCTTTTTCACCCAGGAGGAGTAGAAGGCAGGAAATCATCAAACTCAGGGCCGAAATCAATCAAGTAGAAACAAAGAGAACCATACAAAAAATCAACAAAACCAGGAGCTGGTTCTTTGAGAAAAATCAACAAGATAGATAAACCCTTAGCCAGACTGACCAAAGGGCATAGAGAAAGTATCCAAATTAACAAACTTAGAAATGAAAAGGGAGATATAACAACGGAAACTGAGGAAATCCAAAAAATCATCAGATCCTACTACAAGAGCCTGTACTCAACACAACTGGAGAATCTGTAGGAAATGCACAATTTCCTTCACAGATACCAAATACCAAAATTAAATCAGAACCAACTAGACCATCTAAACAGTCCCATAATGCCTAAAGAAATAGAAGGAGTCATAGAAAGTCTTCCAACCAAAAAAAGCACAGGACCAGATGGCTTCAGTGCAGAATTCTACCAGACCTTCAAAGAAGAGTTAACACCAATACTCTTCAAACTATTCCACAAAATAGAAACAGAAGGAACACTACCCAATTCCTTCTACGAAGCCACAATTACGCTGATAGCAAAGCCACACAAAGATCCAACAAAGAAAGAGAACTTCAGACCAATTTCCCTTATGAACATCGATGCAAAAATACTTAATAAAATTCTTGCCAACCGAATCCAAGAACACATCAAAACGATCATCCACCATGATCAAGTAGGCTTTATCCCGTGAATGCAGGGTTGTTTCAATATACAGAAATGCATCAATACAATCCACTACATAAACAAACTCAAAGAACAAAACCACATGGTCATTTCATTGGATGCTGAAAAAGCATTTGACAAAATTCAGCATCCTTTCATGCTTAAAGTCTTGGAGAGAACAGGAATTCAAGGCCCATACATAAACATAGTAAAAGCAATGTACAGCAAACCAGTAGCCAGCATCAAACTAAACAGAGAGTAACTTCATTATTTGCAGACGACATGATAGTCTACCTAAGTGACCCAAAAAAACTCCACTAGAGAGCTCCTACAGCTGATAAACAACTTCAGCAAAGTGGCAGGTTATAAAATCAACTCAAGCAAATCAGTGGCCTTCCTATACTCAAAGGATAAGCAGGCTGAGAAAGAAATTAGGGAAATGACCCCCTTCACAATAGCCACAAACAGTATAAAGTATCTTGGGGTGAAAGATCTGTATGACAAGAACTTCAAGACTTTGAAGAAGGAAATGGAAGAAGACCTCAAAAAAATGGGAAAACATCCCATGATCATGGATCGGTAGAATCAATATAGTTAAAATGGCCATTTTGCCAAAAGCAATATACAGATTCAATGCAATACCCATCAAAATCCCAACTCAATTCTTCACAGAGTTAGAAAGAGCAATTATCAAATTCATCTGGAACAACAAAAAACCCAGGATAGCTAAAACTATTCTTAGCAACAAAAGAAAATCTGGGGGAATCAGTATCCCTGACCTCAAGCAATACTACAGAGCAATAGTGTTAAAAACTGCATGGTATTGGTACAGTGACAGGCAGGAGGATCAATGGAACAGGATTGAAGATCGAGAAATGAACCCACACACCTATGGCCACTTGATCCTTGACAAAGAAGCTGAAAACATCCAATGGAAAAAAGATAGCCTTTTCAACAAATGGTGCTGGTTCAACTGGAGGTCAGCATGCAGAAGAATGCGAATTGATCCATCCTTGTCTCCTTGTACTAAGCTCAAATCCAAATGGATCAAGGACCTCCACATAAAGCCAGACACTCTGAAGCTAATAGAAAAGAAAGTGGGGAAGACCCTTGAGGACATCGGTACAGGGAGAAAGTTTCTGAACAGAACACCAATAGTGTATGCTCTAAGAGCCAGAATTGACAAATGGGACCTCATAAAATTACAAAGTTTCTGTAAGGCAAAGGACACCATCAAGAGGACAAATCAGCAACCAAAAAATTGGGAAAAGATCTTCACAAATCGTACATCAGATAGAGGGCTAATACCCAATATATATAAAGAACTCAAGAAGTTAGACTCCAGAAAACCAAACAACCCTATTAAAAAATGGGGTACAGAGTTAAACAAAGAATTCTCACCTGAAGAACTCCGGATGGCGGAGAAGCATCTTAAAAAATGCTCAACTTCATTAGTCATTAGGGAAATGCAAATCAAAACAACCCTAAGATTTCATCTTACACCAGTCAGAATGGCTAAGATTAAAAATTCAGGAGACAGCAGGTGTTGGAGAGGGTGTGGAGAAAGAGGAACACTCCTCTACTGCTGGTGGGGTTGCAAATTGGTACAACCACTCTGGAAATCAGTCTGGCGGTTCCTCTGAAAACTGGGCACCTCACTTCCAGAAGATCCTGCTGTACCACTCCTGGGCATATACCCAGAGGATTCCCCACCATGTAATAAGGATACATGCTCTACTATGTTCATAGCAGCCCTATTTATAATTGCCAGATGCTGGAAAGAACCCAGGTATCCCTCAACAGAAGAGTGGATGCAAAAAATGTGGTATATCTACACAATGGAGTACTATTCAGCCATTAGAAACAATGAATTCATGAAATTCTTAGGCAAATGAATGGAGCTAGAGAACATCATACTAAGTGAGGTAACCCAGACTCAAAAGGTGAATCATGGTATGCACTTACTAATAAGTGGTTATTAACCTGGAAAACTGGAATACCCAAAACATAATCCACACATCAAATGAGGTACAAGAAGAAAGGAGGAGTGGCCCCTGGTTCTGGAAAGACTCAGTGAAACAGTATTAGGCAAAACTAGAACGGGGAAGTGGGAAGGGGTGGGTGGGAGGACAGGGGAAGAGAAGGGGGCTTACGGGACTTTCGGGGAGTGGGGGGCCTAGAAAAGGGGATATCATTTTAAATGTAAATAAATTATATCCAATAAAAAAATTTAAAAAAAATGCTACCTTAAGCCGGGCGTGGCTCACGCCTGTAATCCCAGCACTTGGGAGGCAGAGGCAGGCAGATTTCTGAGTTCGTGGCCAGCCTGGTCTGCAGAGTGAGTTCCAGGACAGCCAGGACTACACAGAGAAACCCTGACTCAAAAACCAAAAAAAAAAAAAAAAAAAAAAAACAAAAAACAAAAAACAAACAAAAAAAAAAAACAAAAAAAAACTACAGCTGTGGAGCATTTTTTTCAGTGATTGATAAGGGATAGCTTAACCCACTGTAGGTGGTAAAATCCTTGGGCTGGTGGTTCTGGGTTCTTTCAAAAGCAGATTAAGCAAGCCATGAGAAGCATCCCAACAAGCAACACTCTTAGGGCCTTTGCATCAGCTCCTGCCTCATGGTCCTGTCCTGTTTGTGTTTCTGTTCTGACTCTGGATGATGGACTATAATGTAGAAATGTAAGCCAGATAATAACCCTTTCTTCTCCAATTCACTTTGCTAATGGTGTTTCATCATAGCAGTTGAAAACTGCCTAACATGGCTTGTTTGCATGATTGTAATGTTTTGTTTTGTTTTTTTGGTTTAGGGAAATAATTTTGTTTTCTTTTGTTTTGAGGGAAAGAATGAACATGAATTTCAATGGTTAGGGAGATGCAGAGGATCTGGGTAGAACTGGGGGAGGAATATTGTCAAAATATATTGTACAAACAAAAAGTACTGATAAAGTAAAATCACATCAGAGACAGGGAGGGAGACACACTGATAGAAAATCCATCATTGAAAGCAGGACCTTGTTTCTTCTGAGAGCTTTGCTGTACCAATAAAGGACCACATGTTTCCATTATTACATCTTTCTTTCATGAAGTGTGCAGTGTCTTGAAAATTCTTTTGCACAAGGGATTGGAAGCTGTTATTTATATGAAGAAACTCGCACTTAAAATCCAGGTGTTTTGAAGATGTCCACCATATAAAGCATGATATATAATACCAGGGGCCAGAAAGATGACTCAGTATGCAAAGATGTTTTCTACCCAAAAATAAATCTCTAAATTCTCATCCTGGAACCCATATCAATAAGGTAGAAGGAGATAACTGACTCCACAAAATTGTCCTTTTACCTCCACACTTCCACACAAAATATAAATGTCCTCTTCCCAGAATGCAACAATAATAATTAAAGATATAGAACATTCGGTAATACTTATTTTCACAAAGTATAAATGAAATTTATAAGGCATAAACCAACAAATTCATGCAAAAATAGAGATACATAAAAGACACATTGTGCTTACTTAATTTATTCCAGAATATTTTTGTTGTTAGTTTACTTTCTTCCCATGGTTCTTGAAGTTTCATCTAAAGCAGACAGTATTTTAAATTGTCATCATGAAAGGTCAGTCTCTGCTCACGGAGAGTTTGTGCTAATAAAGCTGGTAGAAGCAAACAGAGGCTCAGGAAGCTTGAAGCATGAGGATATGCAGGGAAATGAGTTACAGAACTGAGGGGTAGGAAGCAGTGAACTCAGATACATGACAGAGGGAGAGGAAGCAGAAGGGCAATCATTTCAAAATTACTCACCAGGCCCCAGATATTTATTTGTCAATAAATTTTGTACTGGTGGAGAAAAGACAAGGACAATTCAATATACAAAATAAATAGCAGTCAAGACTTCCTGATGAGCTACTTCATGA
This sequence comes from Apodemus sylvaticus, assembly GCF_947179515.1. Taxonomy (NCBI): domain Eukaryota; kingdom Metazoa; phylum Chordata; class Mammalia; order Rodentia; family Muridae; genus Apodemus; species Apodemus sylvaticus. The sequence continues at coordinate 47,280,599 of NC_067486.1, forward strand.
CACAAGGGAGTGTAACGCAGATGCTGTCCAACAGTGGCCTTCTTTGTGTTAAGAACCCAGTTTCCTTTTGACATTTCTAGTTTTTTTTTTATTTCAAAGCTAAAAATGAAAATTAAATAACTACATAATTATCAATATCCTGCAGAATGTTTTATCCTAACAAATGTTGATTAAACTAAAGACTTTAAGAAATGTTCCCTGTGAAAATTGTATTGCCTGTGATTATGTCTATAAAGGTAGGCTCTATTATGAGATTTTGCAAAATAATTTGATAAAAGATTATCTCCACTGACTAAAGGATATATATATATCCTTTATATATGTATATATATATGTAAATATATATATTTATATATGTAATCACACACATATTCATATCTACATATCTATATATATAAATACATGAAATATGCTCATATATAATACATGTTTTATGTTATATATTACATGTGTTTTATATATTTATATATTATTTATTATATATGCTTTTATATATTGCATATTATATAATATATGTGTATAATATAAATATATAAATATGTATGCATTTATACATAGATATGTATATAAAGTACAGAATAACACATACACTTTTTTGATACATTTTTTATTTGCATTTCAAATGATTTCCCCTTTTCTAGGTCCCCACTCCCCGCAAGTCCCATAAGCCCTCTTCCCTCCCCCTGTTCCTCCATCTACTCCCTTCCGCTTCCCTGTTCTGGAATTCCCCTATACTCTTGCACTGAGTCTTTCCAGGACCAGGAGCCAGTCCTCCATTTTTTTGGACATCATTTAATTTCTGGATTATGTCCTGGGTATTCAAAGTTTCTAGGCTAATATCCACTTATCAGTGAGTGCATACCCTGATTGATCTTTTGAGACTGGGTTATCTCACTTAGTATGATTTTCTCCAGCTCCATCCATTTGTCTAAGAATTTCATGAATTCATTGTTTCTAATGGCTGAATAGTACTCCATTGTGTAAATATACCACATTTTTTGTATCCATTCCTCCGTTGAAGGACACCTGGATTCTTTCCAGCTTCTGACTACTACAAATAGGGCTGCTATGAACATAGTGGAGCATGTGCCCTTATTGTATGCTGAAGAATCCTCTGGATATATGCCCAGGAGTGGTATACCAGGGTTCTCAGGAAGTGTCATGCCCAGTTTTCTGAGGAACCACCAGACTGATTTCAAAAGTGGTTGCACCATCTTACAATCCCACCAGCAGTGGAGGAGTGTTTCTCCACATCCTCACCAACACCTCCTGAGTTTTTGACCTTAGCCATTCTGACTGGTGTGAGGTGAAATCTCAGGGTTGTTTGGATTTGCATTTCTCTAATGATTAATGATGTTGAACATTTCTTAAGGTGTTTCTCAGCCCTCCGAAGTTCTTCATGTGAAAATTCTTTGTTTAGCTCCGTACCCCACTTTTTAATGGGATTATTTGGTTCTCTGGGTTCTACCTTCTTGAGTTCTTTGTATATATTAGATATTAGCCCTCTGTAGGATTTAGGGTTGGTGAAGATCCTTTCCCAATCTGTTGGTTGACGTTTTGTCCTTTTGACAGTGTCCTTTGCCTTACAGAAACTTTGTAGTATTATGAGGTCCCATTTGTCAATTCTTGATCTTAGAGCATAAGCTCTATGTTCTATTCTAAATGTTCTATTCAAGAACATTTCCCCTGTGCCCATGTCCTCAAGGGTCTTCCCCAGTTTCTTTTCTATGAGGTTCAATGTATCAGGTTTTATGTGGAGGTCCTTGAGCCATTTTGAGTTGAGCTTAGTACAAGGAGATAAGAATGGATCGATTCGCATTCTTCTGCATGCTGATCTTCAATTGAACCAGCACCATTTGTTGAAAAGACTTATCTTTTTTACACTGGATGCTTTCAGCTCCTTTGTCGAAGATCAAGTGACCATAGGTGTGTTGGGTCATTTCTGGTTCTTCAATCCTATTCTGTTGATCTGCTTACCTGACATTGTAACAATACCATGCAGTTTTTATCACTATTGCTCTGTAGTAAAGTTTGGGGTCTGGGATACTGAATCCCCCTGAAGTTTTTTTACTGTTGAGAATAGTTTTAGCTATCCTGGGATTTTGTTATTCCAGATGAATTTGAGAATTGCTCTTTCTAGCTCTATGAAGAAATGGGTTGGGATTTTTATGGGGATAGCATTGAATCTGTAGATTGCCTTTGGCAAGATGGCCATTTTAACTATATTAATCCTGCCAATCCACGAGCATGGAAGATTTTTCCATTTTCTGAGATCTTCTTCGATTTCCTTCTTCAGAGATCTGAAGTTCTTGTCATATAGGTCTTTCACTTGTTTGGTTAGAGTCACCCAAGATACTTTATGATGTTTGTAGCTACTGTGAAGGGAGTCATTTCCCTAATTTCTTTCTCAGTCTTCTTATCCTTTGAATATATAAAGGCTACTGATTTCCTTGCGTTGATTTTGTAGCCAGCCACTTTGCTGAAGTTGTTTATCAACTGTAGGAGTTCTCTAGTAGAGTTTTTAGGGTCACTTAAGTATACTATCATATCATCTGCAAATAGTGATAGTTTGACTTCTTCCTTTCCAATTTGTATCCCTTTGACTTCCTCATGTTGTCTAATAACTCTAGCTAGGACTTCAAGAACTATATTGAAAAGATATGGAGAGAGGGGGCAGCCTTGTCTAGTCCCTGATTTTAGTGGGATTGCTTCAAGTTTCTCTCCATTTAGTTTGATGTCAGCTACCGGTTTGCTGTATATTGCTTTTACTGTTTTGATATGGGCCTTAAATTCCTGTCCTTTCCAAGACTTTTAGCATGAAAGGATGTTGAATTTTGTCAAATGCTTTTTCAGCATCTAATGAAATGATCATGGGTTTTTTTCCTTTGAGTTTGTTTATGTAGTGGATAGCATTTATGGATTTCCTTATATTGAACCATCCCTGCATCCCTGGGATGAAGCCTACTTGATCATGGTGGATGATCGTTTTGATGTGTTCTTGGATTCGGTGGGCAAGAATTTTATTTAGTATTTTTGCATCGATATTCATAAGGGAAATTGGCCTGAAATTCTCTTTCTTAGTTGGATCTTTGTGTGGTTTTGGTATCAGTGTAATAGTGGCTTCGAAGAACGAGTTGGGTAGTGTTCCTTCTGTTTCTATTTGGTGGAAAAGTTTGAAGAGTATTGGTGTTAAGTCTTTTTTGAAGGTCTAATAGAATTCTGCACTGAAACCATCTGGTACTGTGCTTTTTTTGGTCAGAAGCCTATCTATGACCCCTTCTATTTCTTTAGGGGTTTTGGGTCTGTTTAGATGGTCTATTTGATCCTGGTTTAATTTTGGTAATTGGTATCTGTCTAAAAAATGTCCATTTCTTCCAGATTCTCCAGTTGTGTTGAGTACAGGTTTTTGTAGTAGCATCTAATGATTTTTTGAATTTCCTCGGTTTCTGTTGTAATATCTCCATTTTAATTTCTAATTTTGTTAATTTGGATAGTTTCTCTGTGCCCTTTGGTTAGTCTGGCTAAGGGTTTATCTATCTTGTTGGTTTTTTCAAAGAACCAGCTTTTCGTCTTGTTGATTCTCTGTATGGTTCTCTTGGTTTCTACTTGATTGATTTCAGCCCTGAGTTTGATGATTCCCTGTCTTCTTCTCCTCCTGGGTGAATTAGCTTCTTCTTATTCCAGGGTTTTCAGTTGTTCCGTTAATCTTCTAGTGTATGCTCTCTCGAATTTCTTTTTGAAGGCACTCAAAGCTATGAGTTTTCCTCTTAGCACTGTTTTCATTGATTTGTGTATGTTGTGCCGTCATTTTCATTAAATTCTAAGAAATCTTTGATTTCTTTATTTCTTCCTTGACCAAGGTATCATTGAGTAGAGTATTGTTCAGTTTCCATGTGTATGTGGACTTTCTGTTGTTTTCACTGTTATTAAAGACAACTTTTACTCTATAGTGATCATATAGGAGGCATGGGATTATTTCAATCTTCTTATATTTGTTGAGGTCTGTCTTGTGACCAACTATATCATCTATTTTAGAGAAGGTACCATGAGGTGCTGAGAAAAAGGTATATTCTTTTGCTGTGGGATGAAAAGTTATATATATATATATATATATATATATATATATATATATATATATATATATATATCTGTTAACTCCAATTGGTTCAAAGCTTCAATTAGTTTCAATGTCTCCCTGTTTAGTTTCTGTTTTCCTGATTGGTCCATTGATTAGTGTGGAGTGTTAAAGTCACCCACAATTATTGTGTTAGGTGCAATGTGTACTTTGAGCTTTAGTAAATTTCTTTTATGAATGAGGGCACCCTTGTATTTGGGGTATAGATGTTTAGGATTGAGAGTTCTTCTTGTTGGATTTTTCCTTTGACCAGCAAGTAGTGACCTTCCATGTCTCTTTTGATGACATTAGGTTGAAAGTCAATTTTATCTGAAGTTAGAATGGCAACTCCGGATTGGGACCATTTGCTTGTAGAATTGTCTTTCAGCCGTTTACTCTAAGGTAGTTTTTGTCTTTGACACTGAGGTATGTTTCCAGTATGCAGCAAAATGTAGGGTCCTGTTTATGTAACCAGTCTGTCAGTCTATGTCTTTTTATTGGGGAATTGAGTCCATTGATGTTAAGAGATATTAAGGAGTAGCGGTTATTGCTTCCTGTCATTTTTTATTTTAATTTTATGCGTGTGTGGTTATCTTCTTTGTGTTTGATGAAAGAAGTTTAATATCCTGCTTTTTCCAGTGTATAGTTTCCCTCGTTGTAATGGTGTTTTCCCCCTATTATCCTTTTTAGGGCTGGGTTTGTAGAAAGATATTGTGTAAATTTGGTTTTGTCATGGAATATCTTGGTTTCTCCATCTATAGTAATTGAGAATTTCCCTGGGTATAGTAGTCTTGGCTGGCATTTGTGTTCTCTTAGTGTCTGCATGAGCTCCGCCCAGGATCTTCTTGCTTTCATGGTCTCTGGTGAGAAATCTGGTGTAATTCTGATAGGTCTTCCTTTATATGTTACTTTCCCTTTTTCTCTTACTGCCCTAAGTATTCTTTCTTTGTTTAGTACATTTGGGGTTTTGATTATTATGTGATGGGATATATTTCTGTTCTGGTCCATTCTGTTTGGAGTTTTGTAGGCTTGTATATTCATGGGCATCTCTCTCTTTAGGTTAGGGAAATTTTCTTCCATAATTTTGTTGAAGATATTTGCTAGCCCTTTAAGTTGTAAATCTTCACTCTCATCAATGCCTATCATCCTTAGATTTGGCTTTCTCATTGTGTCCTGGATTTCCTGGGTGTTTTGGGTTACAAGCTTTTTGCATTTTGCATTTTCTTTAACTGTTGTGTCCATGGTTTCTATGGTATCTTCGGCATCTGAGATTCTTTCTTCTATCTCTTGTATTCTGTTGTTGATATTTGCGTCTATGGTCCCTGATTTCCTCCCAAGGTTTTCTATCTCCAAAGTTGTCTCCCTTTGTGCTTTCTTAGTTGTTTCTACTTCTGTTTTTAGATCCTGGAAGTTTTTGCTCAGTTCTGTCATTTGCTTGTTTGTGTTTTCCTCTAATTCTTTAAGAGATTTTTGTGTTTCCTCTTTCATGACCTCAGCCTGGTCACCAAAGTTCTCCTGTATTTCTTTAAGTGATTTTTGCATTTCCTCCTTAGTGGCTTTTGTATTCTCCTGAATTTCTTTCAATGATTTTTGTGTTTCCCTTGTAAGGGCTTCTAATTTTTGATCCATTTTCTCCTGAATTTCTTTACGTATGTCCTTCATGTGTTCCTCTACCAGCATCATGACCAGTGATTTTAAATCTTGTTTTTCTGGTGTGTTGAGGTATCCAGGACTTGCTAATATTGGAGAATTGGGTTCAGATGCTGCCATAATGCCTTGGTTTCTGTTAGTAACGTTCCTACATTTGCCATTAGCCATCTAGTTCTCCCAGGTGTTAGATGGTCTTATTGTCACTTGCCAGTGCTTCAACCTACTGTGGATCTTTAAGGTTATCTCTGCAACACTGGATGACTGGGTTTCCTCTGGCACAGTTTACTGATATGCTGCCCTCCTCTTTTGTGCCTTTGGAGCCCTTCTCAGTCTAGCCTCAAGCAATGTTATACTTAGGTTGTCAAGGTCAACCAGGTGTTCTCTGTCTGATCTATTATGGAGCGAAGATGGTGTGGTGGGGGTCACTCCTTCTGTTGATTCTCACATAGGACACAGGTTCCATGATGGACTGGCTGGCAGACAAACCACCTATGTGCTCCATTCCTTAATGCAGGCAGACCCCTGGCGGTTTGCACCACCAGAGATCTAAAACTCAGAGTGATACAGTACCTAGTGACCCTTTTCTGTCCAGGCAGGCAGCAAATATCCACATCCACTTTTATAGTTAAAATTTTTTTGATTACTTCTATGCCCATAAAATAAAAGAAAAAAATGTGTGATTAAAATTCAATTTGTTATTCTATCAGACCTTCAAAGAAGATCTGATACCAATACTTCTCAAACTTTCACAAAATAGAAACAAAAGGAATACAATGGAGCCACAGTTAAGCTGATAAGTAACCACACAAAGATCAAGCAAAGAAATAGAACTTCAGATTAATTTTACTTATTAATATTGATGCAAAAATATACAATTAAATTCTCGCAAACCTACGCCAAGAACCTATCAATATCTGCATTCACCAAAATGAAGGAGGCTTCATCCCTGGGATACAGACATGGTTCGATATATGGAAATCCATCAACATAATCTACTATATAACAAACTCAAAGAAAAAAATCACATGATCATTTCATTAGGTGCTGAAAAAGCCTTTGACAAAATTCAATATCCCTTCATGTTAAAAGTCTTGAAACCAAGATGAGGACCAACAGATTTGTTCCTGATAAGGAGTTTTCTGGTTCAGATTGTAAACAGAGAACCCGAGAAGGACCAGTTCAGTTTGAGGAAGATACTTTTGGTTTGGACAAGAACAAAACAACATGATGGTTCTAAAAGACCCTCCTATAGCAGTCGCCCCAAGGAACATTAACACAAAGGCAAGAAGTGGAAGAAGGAGTAGAGGGGTCTCTTAAAACTAAATCTGATATATACAGCAAAGGATTGCCTGGTCTGGCCTCAGTGAAAGAAGATATACTTACCCTTCTAGACACTTGAGACCCCAGGGAGTAAGAAGGCCTGGGAGGTGAGGGTGGGGACATCCTCTTGGAAATGGGGTAGGAGGAATGGGATGAGGAATCATTGGAGAGATGACCAGGAGGGAGATAAAAACTGGACTGTTTAAAAATAAAGATTAAAGATTTAAAAAAAAAAGTCTTGGAAATATCAGGAATTCAAGACCCATAACTAAACATAATGAAAGCAATATACAGCAAGCCATTAGTCAACATCAAATTAAATGGAGAGAAGCTTGAAGCAATCCCCCTAAAATCAGGGACATGCTCTCCCAATTTATATAGTACATGACATTCTAGCTAGAGCAGTTAGACAACAAAGGGCTGTGAAAGGGGTACAAATTGGAAAGCAAGAAGTCAAGATATCACTCTTTTTGAAGGTCAAAGAATAATGGATTAATATTTGCAACCATTTTAGATCATCACAGCCTATATCATCAAAATATATTCATAGAGTCTTCTAAACATAGATATCTATTAAATGTTTAATGATTTTACAATTCATAAACCCATTCAGTCAATTTTATTAAATCTTTAACACTATTTAAGATTATAGACTTAGTTCCTTCCACTCTTCATTCTAAAACCATGATAAGAAACTTCCTGCAAATCCAACATCCATCTAAAAGTATTTGCGCTAGATAAACATCCTTATAAATGATAGATGAAATGATCAACAATCATATGTGCTTTAGAAATTGCGCTTCTAGCACGAGTGACAGGTTATAAATTTAAATACTAACATATAATATAAAAGGTCAGTATTGCTTTTAATTTTTGTTGCCATTAAAAAGGATACCCTTGGGTATCCTCTACAATCATAGAGTATCCTTTACCTGTACCATGGCTCTGCTTTAAGTAAAATACCCTTGATAATTTGCAGCTTAAAATAATAAATATCCTCAAATGAATGTACAATTATGCATGTATTTGCAGCAAAAATTGATAATATTAGGCATCTAAAGAGCATATTCATATAACTGGCCATAAGAGTTTAGCATCTTCAGTGGGTTTCAGTACTCTTGAGCATTACCTAAGCCATCAGACAGAACCTTAGTCATACAGCTTTGTGTGAGCTAACTCTTCAGTGCTTATAATCTCCCAACTGCCCCATCATTGGTAAGTTTACTGACCTTTCTAAATCCTTTTAACCTCTTCCATAAAATTATAACACACTCTGTTCTCAAGACATTATAAGGATGATAAAAGCAGATATTTGGAAAGTTCCTTCTGTAGGTTGATAATACTGATTGTTCATTTTGTGATAAAGGAGGCAATGGAGGGTTGAGAAGGTTCTTTTGGCAGATGTCCCTTTCCTCTGTTTAGCCACATCACAGAAGGACAAGATTTTATGGTATGGTATCTTAAACTTCATTCAACACATCCAAAAATAATTGTTTTACATTTGAAAGGTAGTCACTACTATTTTATCATTCTTTACACATTTCAGCAGAAACTGCTATTATAAACATGTGTGGCTGCTTTGCTTTCACTGTGTCTGAAAATTCTAGATTTATTTAAGTGTGTGTGTGTGGGGGGGGTCGGTTTCTGTGCTTGTGAATACAGGTGCATGTGGAAGAGGCATCGATTCTCCTGAAGCTAAAGTGACTAAAGGTTACAAGCTGTTCAATATGGACTTTGGAAACAGATTCCCAGTCCTCCTGAAGATTAATACATTCTCTTAACTAGTAAGAGTAAGCCATCATCCAGCCCTTTATATTTATCACCTAGAGCAAATCACTTTTTCTATTTTTAGGTTGCGAGAGTAGTCATTAATGGATGAGCCATCTCTCCAACTCATCATTTCTTTTCTAATCCACAGAATCAAATTTTACTCTATTCTCTATCCCGACAGCTTTAGAGCTTGATCCAACTGTGCTATGCATATACTAAACAGAGGCATCTTTGTTATTTACTTTAGAATCAGTCATTTACCTGGTGTGTTGCTTAGCTTGTAAAACTTTTGAGTCTCCGTCTCCTTATGTGCAAAATAAAAAAGTAAAATCTCACACATATGCCTATCCAATTGAGATTCTGCTACTTGGTAGCCATGAGGTTTTAAGTAAGGACACATTTGCATGGATCTAAGTCATGGAAAAGGATGTTAGGATTAGAAGGGAATGGATAAAGGCTGGGGAGAAAGCAGGAGGGAGGAAAAGAAGGAGGTAGGAAGGAAAGGAAGCAGGGAGGGAGAGAGGGAGGAAGGGAGGGAGGGGTAGAGGACAAAAGAAATATTTGAGGAGAGTTCTCCAATTTAATCAGGACATGTCATCATTGTAGATGCTTTGCAGCTTTGTAGATGGTAAGATGTGCAAGAAGGTGAAAAGGTTCTTTGTGAATAAATTACAGACAGTCATTAATCTAATTACTATTCCCCAAACATGCACTACCACTTTAGTTGACAAGATAAGAAAGAGTAACAGCTACATGTGTCTTGTGGTCATGATCTGGGTATTTTTTTAATGAGTTAATTGTTTCCAAAAATGTGAAAAGCAATAAGCTAAAAGGAGCAGAATCAGTATTCATCCTGCAGTGTGGAGCTGTGGCCTGAAGGGTCACTGTGGGGATGAAGCTCAGAGGAAGAACATATCTGTCGCATGAAAGTAAAAGAGCCTTGCACAGCTTATTGTTCTCTGAACACAATTTCTCTGAACACTGAATTTCTAAAACCATGAACATTGTAAAGTACTTACTCTAAATCTTTTCCATGCAAAAAAACAAAATCTATGAATGTTAAGATCAATCAATGTAAAGCTGATGGTTTAGTGGCCAGGTGCAAAATAGTACAAATACTAGACAAGGAGCGACAGGGCGTTCTGGAGAAGGAACAAATGAAAAAACTCCTTTCCCTATTATTTATGACCTTACTGCCTTCAAGAATCCTCTATTTTTATTCCTTTCGTTGGAAAATAAATACTTATGAAAGAAAATAGATTTCTAGGTCCTAAGACAAACAAGATTGAAACCATAAAACAAAACAAGTTTTCAATCTGGGAGCAAAGACAAGACACTTCAGAGCTTCAGTCACCTAGCAAAGCACAAAGGGAGAATGGAGAGTTCCCTCCCCCTCCCCCTCCCCCTCTCCCTCCAATTCTCCCTTCCCCTTCCCTCCTCTCCCCTTATCCTTCCCCCTATGGTCATGGCTGACATTAAGAAGATAGAAAAATCATGCAAATATGTTTTATGTGAGTTTTGCTGGACATGGGACATTGAGAAGGAAATGAATACATATGTAAATCCATCAATCTGTGCAATTTAGAATACTAGGTGTGATAAAGCTGTGGGTGGTCATGGAGAATGAGAGGTGAACATGAAGTTATGATCTGATATTAATAAACAAACATGAAAAAGGAGTAAGGTCAGTTTGTTCCTTTTCTTCACCATCACAGTACAGAGCTTTGGCTCTGAGTGTAAGGAAGACATTTCTAAAATCAAGAATGGAGGATTTTATGATTCACTTCAGGGAGATGCCAGAAAATTCTCCCTGCATTTCATGACCTGCTTCAGAGGAGTTGGTTAAGCTATAACTGGCCTTTCCACTTCTGGTGTTTACTCAAATACCAAGGTACCGTAATTGAGATAGTATGTTCTAAACTACAGCACAGATAATAGTGTTTGTGGTAATACTGGATCAGCAACCCTGCCAGATGACATTTAGCAATCATTTCTTTACTTAAAAGCAGGTATTATATATCGATCAAAGAGAACCATAAGATTCATTTTCTGTTGCTTTTATAAATGGTTTTCTCTTAGTCAAAACTATCGTAGATAGATAAGCATCACAAAAACACTAATATTTAAAAATTTAACAAATACATTAAAGATACTCTTAGGTGTTTTACCAACTCTTTGTACCTTCTCACAGTTTTATAGGCAGATGGGTGTTTCCTCTGTCTAGACTGTAATAGAGAGAAATTCTCCATTCTAGAGAATCTTCTAGGTGTTTCTACATGTTTCAAATTACACTGATATTTGAAATACAATGTGCAGTATGCCCAGCCTGCTGGACCTGTTTGGATGAGGTATGTATGGTAGCACTAAGATATGAGGTACTGACCTTTTCCATGGTTACCCAGTAATAACATACCTAATTTAACAATACCTTTACAACATCTCATTTTCAAAGAAAGAACGTATCATTTATATACGTATATGTATATATGTATATATATATATATGAATATGAATATAGTTCTAATGGCTACCCTACTCCTTCCATTTCTTCTTTTTTTCCTTCCTTTATTTTCTACAACTCTTTGTGTGATAAATCTTTATAATTTCCTTAGAATCTTCTTCTTCTCCTATAATATTTAACTATCCATTGCTGGACATTTCATTTATTGTGGGATAGAATGGAAAATAGATAGACAGGTTGCTATTTATATCCAACTAAAATGTAGAGCAATTATGTAATATTGCTTGCTTCTTTTTATCTGAAAATAAAATTATTCCAACAAGGAAACAAAATTTCGAGAGGCTAAGGAAAAGAGGTAGTTTGGAGCGCAGACAGTTTGGAAGAGTAATCTCTGAAGCACTGATTCAATTAACAAACTAGATAAAATACAGAATAAATTGCTTTGAAGTATGATTGACAAGAGCTATGCATCACTATGATGTTGCTCATGGGAAGAAAGAGGTGAAGCAATAAGTTTTCACTAAAACATGTGTTTCACTTTTTATTGATTGAGTTTTGTAACAAGCACCCCTGTCCCAGTCATCTTTCCATCCCCTGTGTCCATCCTCTCAGCCTTTGTAACCTTCCCCCAAAATTAAAAATCACACAAAAAATAAACAAAGCAAACATAGAAAACACCTTGTTGTGGAGACTGTGGTATGTGACAATGTGTCCAACAATATAACACTCCATCTACACACATCACCATTTCCAAATGTTTACTGGAATGAGTCCTTTTTCTGGTTTGAGGTCTGTAGTTTCTGTGACACCATCAATATTGGCTCCTCACTGGGACTCTTCCTGGTTATTCTGTTGTTGCCCTGTGCCATGGAGATCCTGCAGCTTTGGATCAGCAAGATTGGCCTTTTCACATGCCCCAACAGTTTGCAGATGATGTAGATTTTTGGGGTGAGCCAATTCAAAGCTCTGGAGCTGGGACTCTGTGATAGCTTAGCTGGTGACCCTGCCAGCTCTCCCTCATCCACATCACCGGGCAAGCGCTCCAGTACAGGTCTGGCTAGGTCACCCAGTGATGCCATTGGCAAGAGGCAGCATTAGCGCTGCTCATGCTTTCCTGCCCTCTGGGCTGGCTCATCTGCATCCCAGCAACCAGAGCATGCTCCACTGTGCTACCCAGCACATGGTCAGTTCCTCCAAGTGCTACAGCCTGTGAGAAGCTCTCCTGTTCTCACACCGTCATTCTCAAGGCTAACTCACCATGCCTTAGCCATCAGGGTCAGCTCTGCTGTTTAAAACATATTTCTAAATTATTAAAATATATAATAGGAAAATATAAAATGAAAATAGAAAAATATATGATATAAAATATAAAACAGGAAGATAAAATATTCTAAGAGAAACCAGTCCTATTAAATGCCAAATTACAAAACCAAATATGTGGCAAAATATTTAAGGATAGTTTATATAACTCAGAATTTCTCTAGCCAGCTCAGATTTAAACATTTCTGCACCAAGATCCAGAACAAGCTCTACTGGGGTGCAGAATGAATGATTTTTCTGACTTTTTTTTTGCAGGATATTTTGCAAAATTTTCTGCTTAAACATCATAAGTTTATTATCAGAGTCTGTATTTGTTTCTGTACCACTGTAAACACAACAAATTTGTGGCAATTAAAATTAATAAAGAATAAACCTTACAAAGCTAAAAAACACTAAAGCAATGTGCTAGTGTTAATAGCAAACACTAAAACAGTTTGTTTTAGATACCAAACTGGCAGTTATTACCTGCAAGGGGACAGGAGGTTGGGTGGAGAGAAGAAAGTTTACAGAATTGAGCAGAGCCACACATAGGGAGTCTGAGCAGAGATCAGGAGCTTCCATGAGGATTTGAAACTTCAGGAGTAAATCTGCATCTGGGATTCAGAAGAACTGCACCCACAAAACCTCTCCTGTGCATGCCAAATCAGGAGGTGTGTTTCCTGAGAAGAATGGAACAAAAGGGCCTTATCTAAGAATCACAGGAAGCATTTAAGAAGAAAGAGGAGTGTTAGGAATGGGGTTCAAATGCTTGCTGTCCAGAGTGCTAGCACTGAGCTCTGCTTCACACCTGCACAAAGCAGAAAGAACACTAGATGAAGAGGAATAGAACAATCACCAATACTGCTAACAAAGGTCTCTCTTCAGCACAGTCAAAGTCTAGGTTGTTACACCATAAGTGAAATTCATCATCAAAGCAGCCTCATCCAGGACACAGAGCCCAAGCTTCTGACTGCCTCTCTCTACAGAAAGGGACATCTAGGATGACCAGAATACTGTTAATTCAGAATCTTGGGGGTGAGAACAAATAGGAAAAAGATATCAAGCCATTAATAAGAAAAAAAAAACTCAATAGTAATTTCAGTGTTGTAGGTATAGGAGAGAAAGAAAGCATCCACATTACAATGCTGCTTTTGTTTTATTTTGTTTTGCTTTTCTGTAAGTTTTTAAAGGAGGGGAAACAACAAGAAGGGTCAATTAGCAAAGGCCATAGTTAACTGAGTTTCATTCCCAGGGTCAGGATTAAGAAAGGAGAGTAACAGCAGCTTCAGGTAGTCTTCAGTCCTCCACATGCACACCCTGCAATGCATGCTTTCACATCAAACCACACACACACACACACACACACACACACACAGAGAGAGAGAGAGAGAGAGAGAGAGACAGAGAGAGAGACAGACAGACAGACAGACAGACACTGAGACACAGAGAGTCAGAGAGACAGAGAGACATGTGACCTGCTTCAAAATTATATATACAGTATAATTAAAGAATACAAACAGTGATTGTTTAAAATTGATCTATTATTATCTCCTTGAACAAAGTTCAAGTCCAAGTAGATCAAGGACCTCCACATAAAACCAGATACACTGAAACTAATAGAAAAGAAAGTGGGGAAGAGCCTCGAGCACATGGGCACAGGGGAAAATTTCATGAACAGAACACCAATAGCTCGTGCTCTAAGATCAAGAATGGACAAATGGGACCTCACAAAATTACAATGTTTCTGTAAGACAAAGGACACTGTCAATAGAACAAAACAGCAACCAACAGATTGGGAAAAGATCTTTACCAGTCTTCATACAATAGGCTAATATCCAATATATACAAAAATATAATGTCCAATATAACTCAAGAAGTTAGACTCCAGAGAAACAAATAACCCTATTAAAACATGGAGTACAGAGCTAAACAAAGAATTCTCAGCTGAGGAGTACCATATGGCTGAGAAACACCTAAAGAAATGTTCAGCATACTGAATCATCAGGGAAATGCAAATCAAAACAACCCTGAGATTCCACTTCACACCAGTAAGATTGGCCAAGATCAAAAACTCAGGGGACAACAAATGCTGGAGAGGATGTGGAGAAAGAGGAACAGCCCTCTATTATTCAAGGGAAGCTGATAAAAACACTCTGGAAATCAGTTTGGTGGTTCCTCAGAAAATTGGGTATAGCACTACCTGAGGACCCAGCTATACCACTCCTGGGCATATACCCAGAAGATGCTCTAACATGTAATAAGGACACATGCTCCACTATATTCATAGCAGCCTTATTTATAATAGCCAGAAGCTGAAAAGAACCCAGATGTCCTTCAACAGAGGAATGGATACAGAAAATGTGGTATATATACACAATGGAATACTACTCAGCTATTAAAAACAATAAATTCATGAAATTCTTAGGCAAATAGATGGAGCTGGAAAATACTGTCCTGAGTGATGTAACCCAATCACAAAAGAACCCACATGGTATGCATTTGCTAATTGCTAAGTTGATATTAGCCCAAAAGCTTGGAACACCCAAGATACAACTCACAGATCACAAAAAGTGCAAGAAGAAGGATGACCAAAGTGTGGATGCTTTGATCCTTATTGGAAAGTGGATCAAAATACCCATGGCTCACAGTCAACCAATAGAATGAACATAAGGTCCCCAATGGAGCAATTAGAGCAAGGACCCAAGGAGCTGAAGAGGTTTGCAGCCCTGCAGGAGGAACAATAATATGGACCAACCAGAATCCCCTGAGCTCCCAGGGCTAATCTACCAACCAGAGAGTACACATGGAGGGACCCATAACTCCAGCTACATATGTAGCAGAGGATGACCTTTTCAGACATCAATGAGAGGAGAGACTATGGGTGCTGTGAAGGCTTGATTACCCAGAATAGGGAAATGCAAGTCAGGAAATTGGGAGAGGGGGATGAGCAGGGAGAGGGGTAATGGGCTAGGAGATTTTGGGAGAGGTAAGGAGAAAGGGATACCATTTGAAATGTAAATAAAGCAAATATCTAAAAAGAAATCTAGACAAAATTAGCTTCAGCCTTTTAAACAGTGATCCAGAGAGCAAAGGTGTTTTAAAATGATTTGTCAGCTATATTTTGCCATGTGAAGGTTTAATGTAGATCTACCATTTGTGAAAGTAGAAATTTAATGGTTTCAATATGCAGTCTCTGAAAATAGTTTGTCCTCTTTATTTAAAAGGGACTGGAAAATCTTCTCAGGCAAAAACTAATTAATAAGAAACATTCAATATATCCTCCATCTTTCTATCAATCAGTGGTCTCAGTTTCAAGCATGAAGGGGAGATCTGGTATGATTATCTGGACAAACTTTATCTGGAAAATACAGGTGATTTACAGAATCACTAGAAGGGAAAGAAAACCAATTCACTCTGTGATTCTGTCAACAGACATGTGTGACAATATATTCCCTTGACATTTCTCCACCAAGAATGTCAACTTCTGGATACTCTTGTGGCTGTTACTACCAAAGAGACCGTGCCTTACTCCTCCTCTCCGTATGATGAACTCTGTCAGAAATTCACCAGGGAGAAGTTTGCAAGCCATCCCAGCTCTTCTTATCTTGGATGAAAGAGAATCCACAAATGAGAGCTCCAACCAGAGCAGTGTCTTTTACCTCTCACGACATCCACAGGAGAGAAAATTTTCAGTTACAGAATGGCAACAGATGCCAAACATACCCAGCAAACATTCTTGATGACAGTGCTCACAATGCATTGAGTCTATCATATAAGAGCTGTGAATCCATCTGCAGGGACCAGGCAAGGGCAGGAGTGGAGATGTCAGGGACACAGAACTCAGACTGAAAGGACTAAGTGAAATTATTTCTCAGCTTTAAAGAGCAAAAACTGAGACCCCAAAGTGTAAGACAATATAGAAATATTTGGCCAGACATCATAAGCTAATTAACAACAACAATAAAAAAGAAAAATAGACACCATGAAACAAGAAAAATATTTTTGTAGAGGAGGATACTGCTTGAGTTGGCTCTGAGTTAAGCACTTGTGCACATGGTCATAGATTCTGAGACTTGCTTGGGAAAAGAATTTAAAAGCTTTCTTAATCTGCAAAAACAGAGACCCACAACTAAAATGACTCTGAGACAAATGTACCTCTGGTGGCACTGGGTATTATATTACTTTAAGAAACTATATGTCAAAATATGGCAGAACTATAAAGTTTTTATATGGTTTGACAGTAATTCCTTTCATGGCAATTTATCAAGAGGAACCAATTCAATAAAATAAGTGTGGTCCACTGTAGAATTATCTGTGGCAGCAACAACCGTAAAATAAATGTCTAGAGAAGAAAGGATTAGAAAACGATGGTAAACTTAGGGATATAATAGGATTTATAATTAAAGTTTGTAATTGCAAGCACAACTCAGATGCAGAAAAATGTTTACAATATGCAGATAAAGTACAAGGGAAGAATATAACACCCCAGGCCCGATGTGGTTGCTGCTATTTAAAACAACACTAGTTTATGAGAAAACAAAGAGCAAAGAAAAGTCAAAACAAATGAAAAAAAGCTCATTTAAAATGAAGTAGAAATTCACAGCAAAAAGAAAATAAGTTTTTCCATTAATAAAGTTGTATAAAACCTGAGGGAAATGGTTGTAATGCTTGTTGAGAAAAATGAATGTTCTTTGGAAGAGATTAAGTCTGATCAAACGCTCCAATTTTAGAGGTTTAAACACACTAATTTATTTAGTATCTCATTGTGATGTCTGGATTTTGACTGAGCCTACGTCTCTTACAGTTTCTTCAGGTTCTAGTGTTTTCACTTCTAGGTGGTCCGCAGCAATGTGGTCTCCTCTCTGCTCCGTGTATTCCAGTCTTGCAGCAAGCTGGCCCAGCCTCTCCACATGGCAGAGAGCCTTGAATTAGCATGGATTGAGCAGAACGTCTGAAGCTTAGGATTAAGACTGTACTGTTCATAAAGGCCAGAGCCTGGCCATGGTTCAAGCTGAGAGAAAACAGGGTACCAACTGTCCACGTAACGAGTATCCCAAGCTGCTGAAGCTGAGAAGGACTCACAGGACCCGCGTGGTACAAGTGGAGAATAAGGTCCCTCAGGTTATCTCTTGCCTCCACGAACGCACACATATGCACCCACACTAAATAAACCAATGATAGATGTTTAGAAAAACAAAAGTACATAGTAAAATAATATTACATATTTAACATAAAATTAAACTCTAGAATAAATTATACTGAAATACACTTTTTTTTCGCTTACCAACATCTTACAAATTCAAAACCTCAGTAGTATTCTGGGGAACTATAAAATGTTTTACTATATACTCATGCATGACACTTAGAACAAAAATGTTTTTAAATGGCCGATGCATAGAAAAATAACATATGCATTTGTTCTGTGACCCACAAATTTTAATCTCCAGGATTTGTCCTAAACAGTGAAATTTTTAAAGTATTGGTAAAATCAGGAACAGGGATACTTCTTAAAGCTTTTTACACAAATTTCCATAGCAAACTAAATATGGACAGAAAGCTTCCACAATGAAACACAATACTACTAATAGGCAAGGGCCTAGTGTAATGTGTAACTGTAGAGTTACTACAGTAGATTACTAAGATTTATAATTAAAAGGAAAAACAATAACTTAAATTTATCTGATAAGTCATATATATATACATATATCTTTTTATGTCTGAGAAAATGATGTTAAGCCACAAAATTAACATATATTTATTTATGAGGGGAAGAAAAACTGACTTTCACCATGTGTTTTCAAGCACAAAAATGTATTATATCTTTCAGATAAAATGATACCAAAACATAAAATACATTTCCAAAATTTCAGAAGAAAATCAGTCCCATTATACATTTAGATAATGGTTCAGTCAACAAGGCAAAAAAAATGAGTGGCAGAAGTAGTTAGGAAAACTTTCCTGAAATGCAAATACAAAGAAAAAAAGAGAAAGACAACAGGGGGGGAAATATTTTATGATCAGCTAAAGAGGCCAGTGAGCATTGGTATACAAAAGGAAAATAAGCAGCCATGAAATCAATTGAGTTAATGATAAGTCCATAATGATAAATTAGAACTAGAAATGTCATTATAAGCTCTTGATTGACTTTCGCTAAAAGAAGTGGTCAACATGTCCTCTAAAAAGACCAAAGGCCGAGAAACAATAAGCGGCCATTGACCAAATCCACTAGCATTTGAAGTTGGCTCAGTTTTGTTCTAAACATAGCAGTTCCTACAAAGAGAAATCAGAAATTATTGGGGCCATCTGGGACTGGAAAGGAAATCTGGGTTATGAACTAAATGCCAAGATTATGTCAAAGACCATGGAAGTCACATCTGAAAACTGGAAGAGTCACCCAAAACTGAACAACAATAAACATCTGCAAAGTATTGGTTCCATTCAAAAACACTATCACCAGGGAGTGTGAAAGAACTTTTAGAAATCTATCAGTCACTCTTAGTGTTTAATAGTGCTTTATCTAAAAGAGTGAGTGGAGGAAAAGAACCAATGATTTAATGTTTCTTTCACATAAAACATTACTTCAGGTGCAACATTCTTTTTTTTTTTAATTCGATATAATTTATTTACATTTCAAATGATTTCCCTTTTCTAGCCCCCCCCCCACTCCCCGAAAGTCCCGTAAGCCCCCTTCTCTTCCCCTGTCCTCCCACCCACCCCTTCCCACTTCCCCATTCTGGTTTTGCCGAATACTGTTTCACTGAGTCTTTCCAGAATCAGGGGCCACTCCTCCTTTCTTCTTGTACCTCATTTGATGTGTGGATTATGTTTTGGGTATTCCAGTTTTCTAGGTTAATATCCACTTATTAGTGAGTTATTAGTGTAATAACCCACCTTTTGAGTCTGGGTTACCTCACTTAGTATGATATTCTCTAGATCCATCCATTTGCCTAAGAATTTCATGAATTCATTGTTTCTAATGGCTGAATAGTACTCCATTGTGTAGATATACCACATTTTTTGCATCTACTCTTCTGTTGAGGGATACCTGGGTTCTTTCCAGCATCTGGCAATTATAAATAGGGCGGCTATGAACATAGTAGAACATGTATCCTTATTACATGGTGGGGAGTCTTCTGGGTATATGCCCAGGAGTGGTATAGCAGGATCTTCTGGAAGTGAGGTGCCCAGTTTTCGGAGGAACCGCCAGACTGATTTCCAGAGTGGTTGTACCAATTTGCAACCCCACCAGCAGTGGAGGAGTGTTCCTCTTTCTCCACACCCTCTCCAACACCTGCTGTCTCCTGAATTTTTAATCTTAGCCATTCTGACTGGTGTAAGATGAAATCTTAGGGTTGTTTTGATTTGCATTTCCCTAATGACTAATGAAGTTGAGCATTTTTTAAGATGCTTCTCCGCCATCCGAAATTCTTCAGGTGAGAATTCTTTGTTTAACTCTGTACCCCATTTTTTAATAGGGTTGTTTGGTTTTCTGGAGTCTAACTTCTTGAGTTCTTTATATATATTGGATATTAGCCCTCTATCTGATGTAGGATTGGTGAAGATCTTTTCCCAATTTGTTGGTTGCCGATTTGTCCTCTTGATGGTGTCCTTTGCCTTACAGAAACTTTGTAATTTTATGAGGTCCCATTTGTCAATTCTTGCTCTTAAAGCATACGCTATTGGTGTTCTGTTCAGAAACTTTCTCCCTGTACCGATGTCCTCAAGGGTCTTCCCCACTTTCTTTTCTATTAGCTTCAGAGTGTCTGGCTTTATGTGGAGGTCCTTGATCCATTTGGATTTGAGCTTAGTACAAGGAGACAAGGATGGATCAATTCGCATTCTTCTGCATGCTGACCTCCAGATGAACCAGCACCATTTGTTGAAAGGCTATCTTTTTTCCATTGGATGTTATCAGCCTCTTTGTCGAGGATCATGTGGCCATAGGTGTGTGGGTTCATTTCTGGATCTTCAATCCTGTTCCATTGATCCTCCTGCCTGTCACTGTACCAATACCATGCAGTTTTTAACACTATTGCTCTGCAGTATTGCTTGAGGTCAGGGATACTGATTCCCCCAGATTTTCTTTTGTTGCTGAGAATAGTTTTAGCTATCCTGGGTTTTTTGTTGTTCCAGATGAATTTGATAATTGCTCTTTCTAACTCTGTGAGGAATTGAGTTGGGATTTTGATGGGTATTGCATTGAATCTGTATAGTGCTTTAGGCAAAATGGCCATTTTAACTATATTGATTCTACCGATCCATGAGCATGGGAGGTTTTCCCATTTTTTGAGGTCTTCTTCCATTTCCTTCTTCAGAGTCTTGAAGTTCTTGTCATACAGATCTTTCACATGTTTGGTAAGAGTCACCCCAAGATACTTTATACTGTTTGTGGCTATTGTGAAGGGGGTCATTTCCCTAATTTCTTTCTCAGCCTGCTTATCCTTTGAGTATAGGAAGGCCACTGATTTGCTGGAGTTGATTTTATAACCTGTCACTTTGCTGAGGTTGTTTATCAGCTGTAGGAGCTCTCTAGTGGAATTCTTTGGGTCACTTAGGTAGACGATCATGTCGTCTGCAAATAATGATAGTTTGACTTCTTCCTTTCCAATTTGTATCCCTTTGACCTCCTTATGTTGTCGAATTGCCCGAGCTAGTACCTCAAGTACAATATTGAAAAGATAAGGAGAAAGGGGGCAGCCTTGTCTGGTCCCTGATTTCAGTGGGATTGCTTCAAGTTTCTCTCCATTTAGTTTGATGCTGGCTACCGGTTTGCTGTATATTGCTTTTACTATGTTTAGGTATGGGCCTTGAATTCCTGTTCTCTCCAAGACTTTAAGCATGAAGGGATGCTGAATTTTGTCAAATGCTTTTTCAGCATCCAATGAAATGACCATGTGGTTTTGTTCTTTGAGTTTATTTATGTAGTGGATTGTATTGATGGATTTCCGTATATTGAACCAACCCTGCATTCCCGGGATAAAGCCTACTTGATCATGGTGGATGATGGTTTTGATGTGTTCTTGGATTCGGTTGGCAAGAATTTTATTGAGTATTTTTGCATTGATGTTCATAAGGGAAATTGGTCTGAAGTTCTCTTTCTTTGTTGGATCTTTTTGTGGCTTTGGTATCAGCGTAATTGTGGCTTTGTAGAAGGAATTGGGTAGTGTTCCTTCTGTTTCTATTTTATGGAATAGTTTGAAGAGTATTGGTGTTAACTCTTCTTTGAAGGTCTGGTAGAATTCTGCACTGAAGCCATCTGGTCCTGGGCTTTTTTTGGTTGGAAGACTTTCTATGACTCCTTCTATTTCTTTAGGCATTATGGGACTGTTTAGATGGTCTAGTTGGTCCTGATTTAATTTTGGTATTTGGTATCTGTCAAGGAAATTGTCCATTTCCTCCAGATTCTCCAGTTGTGTTGAGTACAGGCTCTTGTAGTAGGATCTGATGATTTTTTGGATTTCCTCAGTTTCCGTTGTTATATCTCCCTTTTCATTTCTAAGTTTGTTAATTTTGATACTTTCTCTGTGCCCTTTGGTCAGTCTGGCTAAGGGTTTATCTATCTTGTTGATTTTCGCAAAGAACCAGCTCCTGGTTTTGTTGATTTTTTGTATGGTTCTCTTTGTTTCTACTTGATTGATTTCGGCCCTGAGTTTGATGATTTCCTGCCTTCTACTCCTCCTGGGCGAAATAGCTTCTTTTTGTTCCAGGACTTTCAGGTGTGTCATTAAGCTGGTAATGTATGCTCTCTCCATTTTCTTTTTGGAGGCACTCAGGGCTATGAGTTTTCCTCTTAGCACTGCTTTCATTGTGTCCCGTAGATTTAGGTATGTTGTGTTTTCATTTTCATTATGTTCTAAAAAGTCTTTAATTTCTTTCTTTATTTCTTCCTTGACCAAGGTATCATTGAGTAGAGTATTGTTCAGTTTCCACGTGTATGTGGGTTTTCTGTTGTTTCTGTTGCTATTGAAGACCACTTTTACTCCATAGTGATCAGATAGGAGGCATGGGATTAGTTCTATCTTCTTATATTTGTTGAGGTCTGTCTTGTGACCAATTATATGGTCGATTTTGGAGAAGGTACCATGAGGTGCTGAGAAAAAGGTATATTCTTTTGTTTTAGGATAGAATGTTCTATATATATCTGTTAAATCTAATTGGTCCAAAGCTTCAATTAGTTTCATTGTGTCCCTGTTTAGTTTCTGTTTTCCTGATCGGTCCATTGAGGAAAGTGCAGTGTTGAAGTCACCCACAATTATTGTGTTAGGTGCAATGTGTCCTTTTAGTTTTAATAAAGTTTCTTTTACGAAAGAGGTTGCCCTTGCATTTGGGGCATAGATGTTCAGGATTGACAGTTCTTCTTTTTGTATTTTTCCTTTGACCAGCAAGAAGTGTCCCTCAGGGTCCCTTTTGATGACTTTGGGTTGAAAGTCAATTTTATCTGATATTAAAATGGCTACTCCAGCTTGTTTCCTGAGACCATTTGCTTGTAAAATTGTTTTCCAGCCTTTTACTCTGAGGTAGTGTTTGTCTTTGACCCTGAGGTGTGTTTCCTGTAAGCAGCAAAATGTAGGGTCCTGTTTACGTATCCAGTCAGTTAGTCTGTGTCTTTTTATTGGGGCATTAAGTCCATTGATGTTAAGAGATATTAAGGAATAATGATTGTTACTTCCTATCATTTTTGATGTTATTTTTTAAATTTGAATGCTTAACTTCTTTTGGGTTTGATGAAAGGTTACTATCTTGCTTTTTCCAGGGTGAAGTTTCCCTCCTTGTATTGGTGTTGTCCTCCTATTATCCTTTCTAGGGCCGGGTTTGTGGATAGATATTGGGTAAACTTGGTTTTGTCATGAAATATCTTAGTTTCTCCATCTATGGTGATTGAGAGTTTTGCTGGATATAGTAGTTTTGGTTGGCATTTGTGTTCTATTAGAGTCTGCATGAGATCTGCCCAGGACCTTCTAGCCTTCATAGTCTCAGGTGAAAAGTCTGCTGTGATTCTGATAGGTCTTCCTTTATATGTTACTTGGCCCTTTTCTCTTACTGCCTTTAGTATTCTTTCTTTGTTTAGAACATTTGGTGTTTTGATTATTATGTGACGGGAAGTATTTCTGTTCTGGTCCAGTCTGTTTGGAGTTCTGTAGGCTTCTTGTATATTCATGGGCATCTCTCTCTTTAGGTTAGGGAAGTTTTCTTCCATAATTTTATTGAAGATATTTGCTGGCCCTTTAAGTTGTAAATCTTCACTCTCATCTATGCCTATAATCCTTAGGTTTGGTCTTCTCATTGTGTCCTGGATTTCCTGGATATTTTGGGTTACAAGCTTTTTGCATTTTGCATTTTCTTTAACTGTTGAGTCCATGGTTTCTATGGAATCTTCAGCATCTGAGATTCTTTCTTCTATCTCTTGTATTCTGTTGTTGATATTTGCATCTCTGTCCCCCGATTTCTTCCCAAGGCTTTCTATCTCCAAAGTTGTCTCCCTTTGAGTTTTCTTAGTTGTTTCTACTTCTGAGTTTAGATCCTGGATGGTTTTGCTTAGCTCCTTCATTTGCATGTTTGTGTTTTCCTTTAATTCTTTAAGAGATTTTTGTGTTTCCTTTTTCATGACCTCAGCCTGTTGACCAAAGTTCTCCTGTATTTCTTTAAGAGATTTTTGTGTTTCGTCTTTCATGACCTCAGCCTGTTGACCAAAATTCTCCTGTATTTCTTTAAGTGTTTTTTGTATTTCCTCCTTGTTGGCTTTTGTATTCTCCTGGATTTCTTTCAATGATTTTTGTGTTTCCCTTGCAAGGGCTTCTAACTTTTGATCCATTTTCTCCTGAATTTCTTTAAGTATGTCCTTCATGTGTTCCTGTACCAGCAGCATGACCAGTGATTTTAAATCCAAATCTTGTTTTACTGGTGTGATGGGGTATCCAGGACATGTTGGTAGAGGAGAATTGGGTTCAGATGTTGCCATATTGCCTTGATTTCTGTTAGTGACGTTCCTGCGTTTGCCTTTTGCCATCTAGTTCTCACTGGTGTTAGTTTGTCTTGTCAGTGCTGAACTCACCAGTGCAAGCTGCCCCTTCCCAGTTGGCCTCTGGTGCACAGCTTACCTCCTGCACTGCTTGTAGACAGGGTGCTGCTGCCCAGGCTGTTCAGATCCCACAGCAGGCACCCGAAGGCTCCCGCTGAGGCCTGCTGGATTCACTGGAGCACACTGACTTCTCCCAGCTGGCCTCCCGGAAGCCCAGCTAGCCACTTGCAGGACTTGGAGATGTGGTGCTGCCGCCCAGGCTGATCTGGATCTGGAAGAGGAGGGAGTAGAGCTGAGGGCTTCTGCCTGAGGCCTTGCCCCAGATTGTGTCTGTGGAGCAGATGGAGCCCGTGTGGACCCCCAGGGACTGCCGATGGTGTATGCTGCTGCGATCTCTCCTGTGTTCCGCTCACTCCGCTGGGCAGCCGATCCGCCAACCGTGCTGTCGCACACAAGGTTAGCCTGGCCGCCCAGTCCCTGAGTCCAGGCAAAAGCCTGGGAGGCCAAGGTCCGAGCAAAGTTCCCCTAGGGCTATGACTGTTAATTGGGTCCGCCAGGTGACTAGGATGGCGGGTGTGCGCTCCCGCACTCCCTGAAAGCACCGGGAGAGTCTGCTGTGCTAACAATCCCCTGGGCGGGTTGACTCACAGATGGCCCACCAAGCCGCCCAGTCCTTGGGGTCAGTCCTGTGCCTTTTGGGGCCTAGACTCCCACTTTGTTAGCCTCAGGCTATGCCTGTTACAGGTCTGCCTGCCAGAGCTCTCTGTCGTCCTGCAGGCAAAATAGCGGCGGTGCGCGCAGGCTTGGGCAAAAAAAACCCTGGCTGGGTTGGCACACCGATGCCCCCCCCCCCACCAGCCCAGGGCCTGGGTGCAGGCCAACGCCCGTAGGGCTCAGACCACCACGGTGTTGGCCTCGGATTATGTTTGTGTACCTCAGTCTGTCCGATCCCCGGAGTCCGGAACCAAGATGGATGCACCTCTCCTGACTGGTGGGAGGCCGAGTTCTGAAGTGGCCTCCGTGCAGGAAAGGCGCAGCACAACTGCAGCTGCTTGCCGCCCGGCTGGTCAGCGAAGGTCAGTGGTCGTGGGCGCAGGGCCTAACTGGTCCCTGTGTCGCCCTGGCTCCACTGCTGATGGCCCTTCAGATGGACCAGCTACTGCTGCACTGCCGCCGCCGCCGCCGCCGCCGCCGCCGCCTCCGCCACCCAACATTCTTTTAAGTATAATCTCAAACCAAAGAGAGCAAGATGCACCCCATGTAATAGAGCATATAAAATGTAAATACAACAAACCTGAATCAGAGGAAGACAGACAGACATCCTTACCTACATTAAAAAAGGCATAAAAATAAAATTAGTAAAAGATATTACAGACATTGAAATACAGGCAAAATGGGTCCATTGTTTTAACCTTGTTTAAATATTAACTCAAACAAAGCAATTACATATACCCAATTATATAAATGAAAAAATTTGAATGTGAATTTGACCTTTGTTGATATTGTTTCTACCTTGCACATTTTGAGGTATGGGAATAATGTGACAAATGCCAGATGTGATTTTTTATTTAAATTTAAATTTAAATCAATATAAATCAAAAAGAATTCTAGATCTTTCACCAACTTTCATCTAATTAGCATTTCAAATTGATTGAAATCCATGTCTTTCATTTCTCACATTGAATCCTGTTCTGTCTTACTTTCATCTTTTCTTCTTTTTGTTAAATCATCTTGTCCATATTTCTAATGACATTCACTTTTTTGTTCAACATTTTTTTCTTTATCAAGTAAATTCAGCTGCCAGTAAAAGACAGCCTACTATTGATGTTCACAACAATCATCAGACTTCAGAAACTGGATCTATTGCATATACCATTCCCCTCCTACAGTTACTCCGCAGTTGTTTTTATGAACTAATTTTTCTATGTTTATAGGGTTTTCCTGCATGCATGTCTGTGCAACACTTGCATTCTTAGTGCCTACAGAAAGCAGAAGACAGTGCCAAATTCCATGGATCTGGAGTTAGAGGCTGCTGTAAGCTGCCACTTAGATGCTGGGAATCAAACACGGGCTCTCTGGACTAGCAGTCAAAGTTCAGAACCACTGGGCAAGCAAACTCACCAGCCCCAAGGGTAGCATTTAATGGTCATCAACTGGTTGTATCAGTACAGGGACGCTAGGTAGACTACTGCATTTCCGTGACTCTTTTCTGTGACTTGTAAAAAGATTTCAGTCTGCAGCCAGGACAGTAATACCACATTCATCACATGGTCCAACTGTTAAGTAACTCAGTACAAAAAAATTTAGCTGTTTTCACATGAACCACTGATGCGCAAAAATAATTTCGAGCTAATCAGTAATAATGACTATATACCCAGTGAGTCACCACTACACTTTAAGAGGAAGACCGTGTTAATGTGTGAATAATTATTGACCTGATTAAGTACCCAATCCTGTTCTTTGGGGGGAAAGAAAGTGCACATCATTTAACAATCCAGCTGTATATTGTCAGCACGATAAAAGCAAGGGGTAATTTGGATAACTAATGCACCGGCTAAATTCTGTTAGGCAGTTCCCAAAAGCAGATGATGTCCATCTTTCTTAAATATTTCAGGAACCTACATTTTTCTCTGCCTTGTGTCCTTAATGTGCCGCCAACATCGTTTCCCTAATTTTTTATTGCCCTAGAGGCAAAGCAGGAAAAAGGATTAAAGAAAATGAATAGATGATAGTGTTCTATCTGTCTATAAGTTAAATGGGTTTGAAATTTCAGAGGAAAAAAAATACTAATAGTATTAATAGAAGAACTCAAGTTAGTTCTTAAAGAACATTCTTCAACAGGCCTGTGTTTTAGTACAGTTAGAAAAGCAAATCGCTTTTGGAGACAAGACACAACAGGATTCTCAGATTTAACAAAGCCCAAGACAGAGTGAAACAAAAAAAGTTAAGAGATATTATTCCTCAGATTAAAACTGTCTCGGTTCAAATGCTTACGTGTTTTTGCTCCCCTAAAGTTGTCTCCCATTAAGCAAGTTCAAGGAGAGTAGACAGCTCCCCAGAGATGCCCTGACAATGCAAAGCAGAGACGAGCTATGGAGAGGAATGCAGAGTGGGCTTAAAGTGCCAGGCCTTAAGAATAGAGGTGCAGAGAAGGCAACTACTATTCTAACAGCAGAAAGAGCACACCAGGACAAAAACTCACTCTGAAACTTATGACTTGCCTGGAAGAAATAGTTTGAGTCCCACAGACAACTGAGCCAGCATCATGCCTATAACACCATTGTTAAAAATCTTCAGTTCTAGAAGAAGGGGAATCAACCTACCATCTTTCTAGAGATGCGAACATCAAAAGTGACTCCTGATATTGAGGAAAGTATCTGTGAAATACTACACTCCTATGTTCCTCATCCAAATTATAACCAGAGATAAAAAGCAAACAGAAAGAACCCCTGTGGATGGCTTTGAGCTAAAATACCTTAATATCTTGAAGGTGATACAGGGTATGTCGGGAATCATGGAAAGCCGTTGCTGCAACTCTGTAGAGAGCAGAATATTTCTCTTAAATGCTGCATTTGGACATCATCAAAGATGGCAACACTGAGTTGAGGATTCCTGTGCAAGTCTATCTTTAAGTTGTTTGTGCCTCAATATTTACTCTTGGCTTAAATCTTTTAACCTTTAACTCTCGCTTACTGAATAGCATTTTCTCACTCTATGCCAGAAGAATACTGAGTTACCCCCATTGCATTACACAAACAATTCCCTCGGATTTCTGCTCATGGAAGACAAAATAGTATTTCCATATTATAGTATCAAACAGTAATTATATTTTTCATTCTGGTGACTCGTGGCCATGAATAAAAAGGAGATATAATGAGCATTATTTGCTCTTTAGAAAAGCAAACCACTAAATAATACATCTTAAGTGGAGTGCTATCCCAAAGATCAAAATATGAAACCATAACAAATAAAAAGTAATTTGTTTTTTATCAAGAAAATGTGATGGCCTGAATTCATTTGCTTTCTATTATTGTACACACATCAGGTGCTACTGTGTGAATATAAAAATACTTGTCAAAAGTCTATTCCAGTATAGACTTTTGCTACCTCTTAGAGTCTGAGAAGGGTATTTCTTTCTATGTAACAAATTACCTTATTTGACTGAATTTAGACAATCATTGGGAATCCCAAGTGCTTTAAACATTGTTTCTGAGTGAGAAGCAAATGGTAAAGGCTTTGACATACCTACATATAAATCCCTGAATTAAGGAAGTGTTCCTCTTCCTTTTGACGGTGTCCTTTGCCTTACACAAACTTTGTAATTTTATGAGGTCCCATGTGTCAATTTTTTTATGTTTTTTTCCTTTTTTTTATTCGATATATTCTTTATTTACATTTCAAATGATTTTCCCTTTTCTGGCTCACCACTCCCCAAAAGTCCCATAAGCCCTCTTCCCTCCCCCTGTTCCCCCATCCACC
The DNA here is from genome assembly GCF_947179515.1 of Apodemus sylvaticus. Lineage (NCBI taxonomy): Eukaryota > Metazoa > Chordata > Mammalia > Rodentia > Muridae > Apodemus > Apodemus sylvaticus. The sequence continues at coordinate 47,309,711 of NC_067486.1, forward strand.
CCTTCCCACTTCCCTGTTCCAGTATTCCCCTATACTGCTGCACTGAGTCTTTCCAGAACCAGGGGCCACTCCTCCGTTCTTCTTGGACATCATTTAATAGCTTACGCTCTAAGATCAAGAATTGACAAATGGGACCTCATAAAACTACAAAGTTTCTGTAAGGCAAAGGACACTGTCAAAAGGAAAAAATGTCAACCAACAGATTGGAAAAGGATCTTCACCAATCCTAAATCCAACAGAGGGCTAATTTCTAATATATACAAAGAACTCAAGAAGGTAGAACCCAGAGAACCAAATAAGCCTATTAAAAAGTGGGATACAGAGCTAAACAAAGAATTTTCACATGAATAACTTCAGATGGCTGAGAGCACCTTAAGAAATGTTCAAGATCATTGATCATTAGGGAAATGCAAATCAAAACAACCCTGAGAATTCACCTCACACCAGTCAGAATGGCTAAGGCCAAAAACTCAGGAGACAGCAGGTGTAGACGAGGATGTGGAGAAAGAGGAACCATTTGTCAATTCTTGATCTTAGAGCAAAAGCTATTGGTGTTCTGTTTAGGAACTTTCCCCCTGTGCCCATGTCCTCATGGGTCTTCACCAGTTTCTTTTCTATTAGTTTCAGTGTGTCAGGTTTTATGTGGAGGTCCTTGATCCACTTGGAGTTGAGCTTAGTACAAGGAGATAAGAATGGATCAATTCAGATTCTCCTGCATGCTGACCTCCAATTGAAACAACACCATTTGTTGAAAAGGCTATCTTTTTTCCACTGGATGTTTTCAGGTCCTTTGTTGAAGATCAAGTGACCACAGGTGTGTGGATTCATTTCTGGGTCTTAAATCCTATTCCTTTGATACACCTACCTTTCACTGTACCAGTACCATGCAGTTTTGAACACTATTGCTCTGAAGTATTTCTTGAGGTCTGGTTACTGATTTCCCCAGAAGTTCTTTTACTGTTGAGAATAGTGTTCACTATCCTGGGGTTTTTGATATTCCAGATGAATTTGAGAATTGCTCTTTCTAACTCTATGAAGAACTGAGCTGGAATTTTGATGGGGATTGTGTTGAATCTGTATATTGCTTTTGTCAAGATGGCCATTTTAACTACATTAATCCTGCCAATCCATGAGCATGGAAGATTTTTCCATTTTCTGACGTCTTCAATTTCCTTCTTCAGAGACCTGAAGCTCTTGTCATACATATCTTTCACTTGTTTGGTTAGAGTCACACCAAGATACTTTATATTGTTTTTGTCTATTGTAAAGGGTGTCATTTCCCTAATTTCTTTCTTAGCCTGTTTCTATCCTTTGAGTATAGGAAGGCTACTGATTTGCTTGAGTTGATTTTATAACCAGCCCCTTTGCTGAAGTTGTTTATAAGCTGTAGGAGTTCTCTGGTGGAGTTTTGGGGAACACTTAAGTATACTATCATATCATCTGCAAATAGTGGTAGTATGAATTCTTCCTTTCCAATTTGTATCCCTATGACCTCCTTATGTTTGCCTAATTGCTCTAGCTAGTACCTCAAGTGTAAATTGGCAACCAACAAATTGGGAAAAGATCTTCACCAACCCTACATCTGACAAAGGACTAATATCCAATATATCCAAAGAATTCAAGAAGTTAGACCCCAGAAAACCACTTAACCCTATTAAAAATGGGGTACAGAGCTAAACAAAGAATTTTCACCTGAGGAACTTCAGATGGCTGAGAAGCACCTTAAGAAATGTTCAACATCATTAGTCATTAAAGAAATGCAAATAAAAATAACCTGAGATTTCACCTCACACAAGTAAGAATGGCCAAGATTAAAAACTCAAGAGACAACAGGTGTTGGCTAGGATGTGGAGAAAGAGGAACATTCCTCCACTGCTGGTGGGATTGCAAGCTGGTACAACCA